>NC_134361.1:101507445-101682445 GCF_048569485.1 Anomaloglossus baeobatrachus
ATCCCTTAAATCCTTCACACTGAATTAAAGAAGTACAGAGTAATAATTTTAAATATGGAATAAATAATAAATTATATTAATATTTAGACATCACAGATAGAATAAAGATACAAGTATAAGTATGAATACTATGTAAGGAATTACTACATAAGTCTTTAAAGGGAATCTGTCAGCAGGTTTTTGCTATGTAAGCTCAGGACAGCATGCTGTAAGAGTTAAAAAACAAAAAGCAACTGTGCTTCTATTATCAGTGTGTGTGTGTGCAATTGTTTACATAAACTAAAGGGTTTATTACCCTGTGATTAACCATTACAGGAGTAAAAACTCAGAGGCACTGCAGTCCAACATGCCCCCTGCTGACACTGACACCTCATTGTCAATGCACAATCTCTATTGAGAGTGGGGTGTAGGTGGAACAGCCCTGCTGGGTTACTGAATCTAAATTATTTGATTGTTTCAGAAGGGCTTCGGCCAGTAATCAATGTATAAACTGTTGGCCTTGCCTACATTATGATGCTGTCAGATGAGGTAGCAAAAACCTGTTGACAGATTTCCTTTAAGTCTATTTTATGTAACTTATTGTAACATCACAGGGCCGTATAAATTGGGACAATTTGGTTGTGTTTCCATGCATAATCCTGCAGTTTTATATCATGTACAGAAAAAAGAGGAATTAAATGGGTTGTTGAATGTTTTTTTTGTGCAATACAATCAGTCAATGATTTGAAATAGCTTGATACAGGTAAAATATATCTTTGTACCGTGTTAGCCAGTAGAGATAAAAAAAAATGTGTTTAAAAGAACTGAGAGTCCTCAGTGGTTGATACCTTTTAATGGCTAACTGAGCCTGAAGAAGAGATCTGCGTAGTCTCGAAAGCTTGCTATTATTACCATCTTTTCAGTTAGCCATTAAAAGGTATCAACTACTGAGGACTCTCAGTTCTTTTAAACAAATTTTGAAATAGCTTAAAAGTAATATGTTAACCACAAGAGAACCAGATTGGCTTCTACTGGTGATGATCAGGTCTGCAGTTTGCTTGAATTTGGCTTAGAAATTTGATTTACAAATGTATCTTATTTTTCTCTGGGATCGAAGAATCCATGTCTACACAGCTGCCTCTTTGGAAGTTCTGGTCCGGTCCTCATTCACAAGACTTTTGACCTTCATTTCACAGGCCTAGTCGGTGCCAACAAGGACTTGTGATGTCATGATGTTTGAGCCAGACACATCATGACATCACATGAGGCCCCAGATTTTCTAGACTTCTCAAGCTGGACCAAGCAGAAGATGCATGGTCTAAGTGAGAACCTCAGAGAGGTAGTTTATTTTTTATTTTTTAACACACCCATGTCCCGTCTAAATTCAGTAAAAATCAATTTTATTGGATATGCACAACTTAAAATGCAAATTAACTCTTTCGGTGAAATTTGTGGCAAAACCCATTTTTTTTAAGCAATTTGGTAATTTCTCAGTTCCACTGAAGAAAAACTATATTAAGGCCTCTTTAATACATCAGACATCATTGAGATGAGTTTAATCAGCTTGTCAAACAAATTTCATATTTCCTCCCAATAGGAAATTTGTTTGACAGGCGGTGCAGCACTATGTACTTTTTTTGGGAATGAGAATGTCACCATAGCTCATTCCATGCATACTCATACTGTTTGGTGTTTTTGTAACATTTTGATACTTTTTGGCAGAACATGCCTTATTTTGTCCACCTACAGAATATTCCCCTGATGAAACTTTACCACTGAGATGGAAATGCGGTGGCCAGGGACACTTTTTTTTTATAGGGGGTCACTAGCACAGGACATTTGGGTATCAAATTTGTTAAGGCAGGAGAAACACATGGAGCATGACAGGGGTTAATAGGGATTACTAATGTCCTGCTACCTCAATTGCGAAAATATAGGAGCCATTGAAATACCCCATTTGGAATTGGCTGAGATCCACATAATTTGTTTACATACAAGGCCTATAGTAACAATTTACTGATATAAGGCTTAAACCTGTTTGACTATAGGGCAAGTGCAGCCACTGAGTTTTTATATTTATACTAGAAGGTGGCCCGATTCTATGCATCGGGTATTCTAGAATTTACATATTGTGTAGTTCATGTATGATTTTTGTTATATATATAGATGTTGTTGTGTGTACTTACCAAGTATTTGTGTAGGGCGCTGTACATGTTCTGGGTGTTGTCTGGGTGTGGCGGGGGGTGAGAGCGGTGTTGTATGTGTGTTGCGTGTGTTGCGTTGTTTGTGGAGCGCTGTGTGTCTGTAGCGTTGTGTGTGTGTGTGTTGCGCGGTTTGTGTGGGTGTGGTGTGTTTTGGGGGGAGGTATGTTTTGTGCAATATGTGTGTTGTGCGGTATGTGCGTATATTTATGTATGCCGTAGTGTTTGTGTGTTGGGTGTTGTGTGTGTGCAGCATTGTCTGTGTGTGTGGGTGTCTGTGTAGGGCGGTGTTTGTGGTTCCCAGTGTGTGTGTGTGTTGTGCAGTGCGTGTGTGTGTGTGTGTGTGTGTTGGGGGGAGGTGTGCACCTCCCATCGTGCTCCATCCCCCATGCTGAGCACCCCCCATTGTGCTCCATCCCCCATGCTGCGCACTCTTCATTGTGCTCCATCCGCCATGCTGCGCACTCCCAAACGTGCTCCATCCGCCATACTGCGCACTCCCCATCGTGCTGCATCCCCCATGCTGCGCACTCCCAAACGTGCTCCATCCGCCATGCTGCGCACTCCCAAACGTGCTCCATCCCCCATGCTGCGCACCCCCCATTGTGCTCCATCCCCCATGCTGCGCACTCTTCATCGTGCTCCATCCGCCATGCTGCGCACTCCCAAACGTGCTCCATCCGCTATGCTGCGCACTTCCAAACGTGGTCCATCCGCCATGCTGCGCACTCCCAAACGTGCTCCATCCGCCATACTGCGCACTCCCCATCGTGCTGCATCCCCCATGCTGCGCACTCCCAAACGTGCTCCATCCGCCATGCTGTGCACTCCCAAACGTGCTCCATCCGCCATGCTGCGCACTCCCCATCGTGCTCCATCCGCCATGCTGCACACTCCCAAACGTGCTCCATCCGCCATGCTGCGCACCCCCATCGTGCTCCATCCGCCATGCTGCGGACTCCCAAACGTGCTCCATCCTCCATGCTGCGCACTCCAAAACGTGCTCCATCCGTCATGCTGCGCACTCCCAAACGTGCTCCATCCGCCATGCTGCGCACTCCCAAACGTGCTCCATCCGCCATGCTGCGTACTCCCAAACGTGGTTCATCCACCATGCTGCGCACTCCCAAACGTGCTCCATCCGCCATGCTGCGCACTCCCCAACGTGCTCCATCCGCCATACTGCGCACTCCCAAATGTGCTCCATCCGCCATACTGCGCACTCACCATCGTGCACCTTCCGCCATGCTGTGCACTCCCAAACGTGCTCCATCCGCCATGCTGCGCACTCCCAAACGTGCTCCATCCGCCACGCTGCGCACTCCCAAATGTGCTCCATCCGCCATGCTGCGCACTCCCAAACGTGCTCCATCCGCCATGCTGCGCACTCCCAAACGTGGTCCATCCGCCATGCTGCGCACTCCCAAACGTGGTCCATCCGCTATGCTGCGCACTCCCAAACGTGGTCCATCTGCCATGCTGCGAACTCCCAAACGTGCTCCATCCGCCATGCTGCGCACTCCCAAACGTGCTCCATCCGCCATGCTGCGCACTCCCAAACGTTCTTCATCCCCCATGCTGCGCACTCCCCATCGTGCTCCATCCCCCATGCTGCGTACCCCCCATCCTGCTCCATCCCCCATGCTGCACCAGCATCAGCCTCTCTGCCCGCAGCATCAGCCTCTCTGCCCGCAGCATCAGCCTCTCTCCTCCCAGCATCAGCCTCTCTCCTCCCAGCATCAGCCTCTCTCCTCCCAGCATCAGCCTCTCTCCTCCCAGCATCAGCCTTTTCTGTCCCTAGCATCAGCCTCTCTCCTCCCAGCCTACCCCAGCCTCAGTCTCCCCCAGCATCAGCCTCTCTTCTCTCAGCCTCCCCCTCCCAGCCTTCCCCAGGATCAGCCTCTCTCCTCCCAGCATCAGCCTCTCTCCTCACAGCATCAGCCTCTCTCCTCCCAGCATCAGCCTCTCTCCTCCCAGCATCAGCCTTTTCTGTCCCCAGCATCAGCCTCTCTCCTCCCAGCATCAGCCTTTTCTGTCCCTAGCATCAGCCTCTCTCCTCCCAGCCTACCCCAGCCTCAGCCTCTCTTCTCTCAGCCTCCCCCTCCCAGCCTTCCCCAGGATCAGCCTCTCTCCTCCCAGCATCAGCCTCTCTCCTCCCAGCATCAGCCTCTCTCCTCCCAGCATCAGCCTTTTCTGTCCCCAGTATCAGCCATTCTTTTCCCAGCCTACCCCAGCCTCAGCCTCCCCCAGGATCAGCCTCTCTCCTCCCAGCCTCCTCCAGCACGCCGTGCTCCTCTGCCGACACAGATCCGATCACATACACACACACACACACACACACCCGATCATATACACTCACACACACCCGATCGCATACACTCACACACACCAGATCGCATACACTCACACACACCCGATCGCATACACTCACACACACCCAATCGCATACACTCACGCACACACACATTGATGATATTGCACATACGCGCAAACACTCACAACATCTGGTGATACCACATGCTTCTGGCCATGTGATCCTCCAGCAGGTCCTGGAAGTTCACTGCACAGTATCGCCGCCGAGAAGCAAGCGATATCCCAAGATGTTGTGAGTGTGTGGATGCGATCTGATGTGTGTGTGAGGTGTGTGTGAGAGTGAGTGTGATCTGATGTGTGCGTGCGTTTGTGTATGTTCCGCCGCTGCAGGACCTTGATGCGCTAGTAACTATGCTACCATGGTTACCAGCGTATCCCGTCCCCCGCTCGCATGGGAGCCCACACCAGCATACGGCGGCAACCCCAGCAATGCGAGGGTATGTGTCGGCTGGGTTGGCAGCGTACGCTGATGTGGGCTCCCAGGGGTACAGTACTCACCTGGGAGTCGTGGCTCCGTGTCGGTCGGTTCGGGGAATGCGTGCGGGGGGCGGGGCCAGAGCGAGCGTGCATTGCATGACGGGGGCGGGGCGTGGGCAAGTTGCCAATGCGTGCAGGGTGCCGGGGCGAGAGGCCAATCCGTGTGTGGGGCGGAGCCTAGGCGAGTGGCCGGCCAATCCGTGTGGGGGCGGAGCCTGGGCGAGCCCAGCGGCCAATCAGCTTTGTGTCACCGTAAGGACACAATTTTGGAGCAAGACAGACAGACAGACAGACAGAATAAGGCAATTATATATATAGATTCACTTCTATTTTAATAGACTCTTTCCTTACTAAATACCCACCTTATTCATCAATGCCTTTACATTTGTCTTGTTTAGCTCTGTGCGTTTTGCACCTTTTTTTGGTTTGCACCCAATTCAATATTCTATTTGCACCTTTTTAAGTTTATTTTATATTGTTTTTCTGCTTTGTGGGTGGAGTTAAATGATTCTAGATGTTTTAAGCTGATTTATCAATTGCCACTTTTTAAATAGTCATTAAATATTGGCATAACTCTTCTCTAATCACCCCCTGGTATAGTTGAAGGCATGTTTTTCCCAAAGTCGCATCTTTTATGACATTTTGAAGAGATGCAGATTTTTACAAAAAATGTATAACAGTAAAGAAGCCTTTTTTTAGCTTGTGCCAATTTTTTGAACTGCATGTGCCATTTTGTCTAATTTATGTATAAACGTCAGCAAATATCTCAAGACAAAATAAAAAGAAAAATGAGTAAAAAAAACGACAAATGTTGAATCAGGGCCTAAATTTCACTAAAAACCTCATTGGTTGCTGCCTAGTGACAAATTTCAGACTTAATAATTCGAATTGAATGCTCCTCTAGACACGAGTAATAATGACATAAATGTTGACAGAGTATCATAGCTCAGAACATACCCTGATCAGCCAAAATATTAAAACCACTGACAGATAAAGTGAATAATATTATTAATCATCATGTAATACTTGTGCCTGTCTAGGGGGGGGTGGATATATGGATATATTAGGGAGCAAGTAGTCAGTTCTTGCAGTTGAGCTCAGGAAAAATTGATGAAAGTGACTTTGACATAGACCCAATCATGACAGTGATAGGCAATGATTGTTTTCTACCAAAGATGGCCAACGGATGGACACCTAGTAAACCAGAACTGCTGAAAACTTTAATGATGACTAATTTAGAAAGGTGTCCTCAAACTCAATATTTTGCTTTTTTACTGTGTATTTTCCTGTATGGAATAAGAACTGTATAAATGTTAACCCCTGTAAACCACCAACGGAGCCTTCAATCAGGAATAAGCCATGCAAAAATATAAGCATGGTCTAGGCAGCCTGGTCTAGTCAATAAGTATGTCACTTGCCTGAAGAATGGATCACACATGGATGCACATTGGGAAGATGGATATCAGGCAGGCACCATACACTGGGGAATGTTCTGCTGGGAAATGTTAGGTCTTGGTATTCGTGTATATGTTATGTTGACCTTAACATAGTTACAGATCAAATACACTGGTTCATGGTAACAGTATTCCCTAATAGTAATGGCCTCATTCAGTAGGAAAATGGCCCCTTTTGAACTAGATAGCCTATTGAGTAATAGTTTGGGGAATATGACAAATAGTTAAAGCTGTAAACCTTAACGATACATTCCCCAGATCTCAATCTACTTCATGAAGCATCTCTATGAAGGACTGAAAAAAAAAGATTGATTACACAAGTCTGCAAGGGTAAAATTGTTTGAAAAGTAAGAGGTGATTTTTATATACAAGTGCATCTAAATAAATAAGAATATCATCAAAAAGTTAATTAATTTCAGTAATTCAATACAAAAAGGGAAACCCATATGTTATATAGAGTCATTACACACAGAGTGATCTATTTCAAGTGTTTATTAGTGATGAGCGAGCATGCTTGTAACTACTCGGTACTCGCACGAGTATCGCTGTACTCGGGCTGCTCGGCGGGGACCGAGTAATCTCGCGATACTCGTGCTGTACTCGTGGTCTTCATTTCTGCATGTTGGCGCTCTTTTGAGAGCCAGCCCTCATGCAGGGATTGGCTGGCAGACCACTGCAATGCCACAGCCCTGTTAGTTGTGGAATTGCAGTGATTGGCCGGCCTGCACAGCGTGACCGAGCCTTTATACCGGCCGGCGCGCTGTGCTCTGCTCACAACTATCCAGACAGTCAGTGCAGGGAGAGTGTCGCTGATTCAGGGAAAGCTTTGCGGCCCTTTATAGTTAGTTCCGGAGCAGGGCTGCAAACAGTGTGACCAGAAGTCCTTCTCAGGACTATTCTAGTTGTATACAGGCAGGCAGGGTATAGCCAGGTCGGAGTACAGTAGCAGAGTCCTTCTCAGGACTATTGTTGCTATATACAGGCAGGGTATAGCCAGGTGGGAATTCAGGCTAGTGACCAGAAGAGTCCTTGTCAGGACTATTGTAGCAGTATACAGGCAGGCAGGCAGGCAGGGTATATAGCCATTCCTAGTGGTGACCGTATACCAGCCTTCATCATATCTGGGGCTGGTGTACACAGTCTAAAACAGTCCAGATAGTGTCAGACTTCTCAGTAATTGTCGCTCCTAAAAACCAGTTAGGTTCTTATTGCGTCCGTGCTTGCATTTAAAAACAGCACGTGTGTGTCTGTCGGTGGCAGCGTACAGGTGCGCGTTTTGCACAAACTATTATATAACGCACAAGTCTAGTGTATAATACACGTCAGTCAGCAGTGTCTGATAGTGTCAGACTTCTCAGTAATTGTCGCTCCTAAAAACCAGTTAGGTTCTTATTGCGTCCGTGCTTGCATTTAAAAACAGCACGTGTGTGTCTGTCGGTGGCAGCGTACAGGTGCGCGTTTTGCACAAACTATTATATAACGCACAAGTCTAGTGTATAATACACGTCAGTCAGCAGTGTCTGATAGTGTCAGACTTCTCAGTAATTGTCGCTCCTAAAAACCAGTTAGGTTCTTATTGCGTCCGTGCTTGCATTTAAAAACAGCACGTGTGTGTCTGTCGGTGGCAGCGTACAGGTGCGCGTTTTGCACAAACTATTATATAACGCACAAGTCTAGTGTATAATACACGTCAGTCAGCAGTGTCTGATAGTGTCAGACTTCTCAGTAATTGTCGCTCCTAAAAACCAGTTAGGTTCTTATTGCGTCCGTGCTTGCATTTAAAAACAGCACGTGTGTGTCTGTCGGTGGCAGCGTACAGGTGCGCGTTTTGCACAAACTATTATATAACGCACAAGTCTAGTGTATAATACACGTCAGTCAGCAGTGTCTGATAGTGTCAGACTTCTCAGTAATTGTCGCTCCTAAAAACCAGTTAGGTTCTTATTGCGTCCGTGCTTGCATTTAAAAACAGCACGTGTGTGTCTGTCGGTGGCAGCGTCAGGCTCCATCTTGTCCCTGGATAGAGACGTGCATGATGGCCTGTAAACATGAAGTGCCCATTGTAAGGAAGTGGGTCTATTGTAGTATAGCCCTTAGGCAGGGCAGCCAAAAATTTGGAGGCTCCACATTGTCCCTGGATAGAGATGTGCATGAGGGCCTCAAAACATTGTTCCCATTGCAAAGGAGCGGGTCTCCTGTCGTTGTAATGCCCATTCAGAAAGAATGGGCGAAAAAATTTACCACTGGGGGTATACCTGAAACAACGGCTTAACTATTGTAACGGTCACCATGATGGCGCATGAGGAGAAGGAGGAGCAGTCCAGCGATTAGCCAAAGTCCAGAAGTGTGTTACCATGGGTGAGTGGAGGTACATGGCAAATTCCCGTTACAAACTTTAAATTCCGCTGTCATTTGCTGTTGGTGTGTGGTGAAGTCTGGCCAAATCCAACCCTTGTTCATCTTGATCAGAGTCAGCCTGTCAGCATTTACAGTTGACAGGCGGGTGCGTTTATCTGTAATGATTCCACCTGCGGCACTAAAAACACGCTCTGACAAAACGCTAGCGGCAGGGCAGGCCAGGACTTCCAAGGCGTAGAGACTAAGAGCCAATTCATGCCACGTGTCCAGCTTGGATACACATTAATTGTAAGGCACAGAGGAATGTCGGAGTACAGTTGTTTGATCTGCAAGGTACTCCTTGAGCATCTGGCCAAACTTAGGATTTCTTGTGGCACTACCCCTCACCTCAGGGGCTGTGGTATGTGAGGGGCTGAGAAAACTGTCCCACATCTTAAAGACTGTTCCCCTACCTCTGGCGGATTGGACTTGTGCCCCTCTCGGCTGTACGCCTTGTTTTGTCCACTGATTCCTGACCTATGCCGCTAGCGTTTTGTGAGGGGAATTCTTTGCCTACTTCCGTGACTATGGCCTTCTGGAACTGCTGCATTTTGCCTGACCTCTCCGCCTCGGGAATAAGAGACATAAAGTTCTCCTTTTAGCGTGGGTCTAACAGTGTTACCAACCAGTAATGATTGTCGGCCAAGATGTTCTTAACGCGAGGGTCACGAGTAGAGTTGAGCGCGGTTCGTGGTTCGTGGTTCTCCAGTTCGCGGCTCGAGTGATTTTGGGGCATGTTCTAGATCGAACTAGAACTCGAGCTTTTTGCAAAAGCTCGATAGTTCTAGAAACGTTCGAGAACGGTTCTAGCAGCCAAAAAACAGCTAAATCCTAGCTTGGTTTCTGCTGTAATAGTGTAAGTCACTCTGTGAATCAAACTATTATCACATTTCAGTGTATAGTGTGCGTGAACAGCGCCTTCAGATCACTGCTGTTTCTATAATGGCGATCGCCATTTTTTTTTTTTTTTTTCTTGTCTTCCTTCCCTAAGCGCGCGCGTCTTGTGGGGCGGGCCAGCATGTCAGCCAATCACAGACACACACACCTAAGTGGACTTTGAGCCAGAGAAGCAACGGCATGTGTGATAGGATCTGCATGTCACATGTCCCTGCATTATAAAACCGGACATTTTCTTCACGAACGCCATTATCTGCCTTCTGCGTCTTTGGTGTCAGACATCAGTGACGCAGCTCCGTCCTCCTGAGTCCTATAGCCGATACAGCTGTATGCGCTGCATACACAGCGTTAGACAGCTTAGGGAGAGCACATTCTAGCAGTCCTTTTAAGGGCTCAAAGCGGCAGGGTCAGAGAGCCATAAGTGACAGGTCCTGCAAACAGCAACAGCGTCTGTGTAGCCCAGGTCAGGGATTTCCTCCCTGCATTTCACCATTAGGAGGGAATAGAAAGGCAGGCTTCCATTCCTCTACCCAGAGCACCACAATCCTGCCACTGTACCCTCTTGTCCTCTGCACACTCCAACTCATTCTAAGTAAGCCATTATACTAGCAAACATTCAGTGTACCTAGTGGCATCCTATACGTGGCTATTGGACTTTGCTATAGTCCCACTAGTGCAAAGACATTAGCAGAGCACGTCTGCCTGCATTGCACACTACAACTTTTTTAAACTAAGCAATTTTACTAGCAAACACTCAGTGTACCTAGTGGCATCCTATACGTGGCTATTGGACTTTGCTATAGTCCCACTAGTGCCAAGACATTTGCAGAGCGCATCTGCCTGCGTTGCACACTCCAACGAATTATAACTAAGCCATTATACTAGCACACACTCAGTGTACCTAGTGGCATCCTATACGTGGCTATTGGACTTTGCTATAGTCCCACTAGTGCAAAGACATTAGCAGAGCACATCTGCCTGCATTGCACACTACAACTTTTTTAAACTAAGCAATTTTACTAGCAAACACTCAGTGTACCTAGTGGCATCCTATACGTGGCTATTGGACTTTGCTATAGTCCCACTAGTGCCAAGACATTTGCAGAGCGCATCTGCCTGCGTTGCACACTCCAACTAATTATAACTAAGCCATTATACTTGCACACACTAAGGGTATGTGCGCACGTTGCTTTTTACCTGCTTTTTACCTGCTTTTTTGCTGCTTTTTCTTCTGCGCTGTTTAATGCCAAAATGGATGTGTTCTTCTATTCAAGCAAAGTCTATGGGATTTTGGGTTTCTTGTTCACACTATGTTGTTCAAAATGCTGCCTTTTTGTGGCAGAACTTTGGTCAAAAACTCAGCTTTTCAAAGAAGCAACATGTCAATTGTTTTTGCCATTTGGGTTTTGCACTGCAAAGCTGAGTTTTTGACCAAAGTTCTGCCACAAAAAGGCAGCATTTTGAACAACATAGTGTGAACAAGAAACCCAAATTCCCATAGACTTTGCTTGAATAGAAGAACACATCCATTTTGGCATTAAACAGCGCAGAAGAAAAAGCAGCAAAAAAGCAGGTAAAAAGCAGGTAAAAAGCAACGTGCGCACATACCCTAAGTGTTTTTTAGTGGCATCCTATACGTGGCTATTGGACTTTGCTATAGTCCTACTAGTGCCAAGACATTTGCAGAGCGCATCTGCCTGCGTTGCACACTCCAACTAATTATAACTAAGCCATTATACTAGCACACACTCAGTGAACCTAGTGGCATCCTATACGTGGATATTGGACTTTGCTATAGTCCCACTAGTGCCAAGACATTTGCAGCACGTCTGCCTGCGTTGCACACTCCAACTAATTATAACTAAGCCATTATACTAGCACACACTCAGTGTACCTAGTGGCATCCTATACGTGGCTATTGGACTTTGCTATAGTCCCACTAGTGCCAAGACATTTGCAGCACGTCTGCCTGCGTTGCACACTCCAACTAATTATAACTAAGCCATTATACTAGCACACACTCAGTGTACCTAGTGGCATCCTATACGTGGCTATTGGACTTTGCTATAGTCCCACTAGTGCCAAGACATTTGCAGCACGTCTGCCTGCGTTGCACACTCCAACTAATTATAACTAAGCCATTATACTAGCACACACTCAGTGTACCTAGTGGCATCCTATACGTGGCTATTGGACTTTGCTATAGTCCCACTAGTGCCAAGACATTTGCAGCACGTCTGCCTGCGTTGCACACTCCAACTAATTATAACTAAGCCATTATACTAGCACACACTCAGTGTACCTAGTGGCATCCTATACGTGGCTATTGGACTTTGCTATAGTCCCACTAGTGCCAAGACATTTGCAGCACGTCTGCCTGCGTTGCACACTCCAACTAATTATAACTAAGCCATTATACTAGCACACACTCAGTGTACCTAGTGGCATCCTATACGTGGCTATTGGACTTTGCTATAGTCCCACTAGTGCCAAGACATTTGCAGCACGTCTGCCTGCGTTGCACACTCCAACTAATTATAACTAAGCCATTATACTAGCACACACTCAGTGTACCTAGTGGCATCCTATACGTGGCTATTGGACTTTGCTATAGTCCCACTAGTGCCAAGACATTTGCAGCACGTCTGCCTGCGTTGCACACTCCAACTAATTATAACTAAGCCATTATACTAGCACACACTCAGTGTACCTAGTGGCATCCTATACGTGGCTATTGGACTTTGCTATAGTCCCACTAGTGCCAAGACATTTGCAGCACGTCTGCCTGCGTTGCACACTCCAACTAATTATAACTAAGCCATTATACTAGCACACACTCAGTGTACCTAGTGGCATCCTATACGTGGCTATTGGACTTTGCTATAGTCCCACTAGTGCCAAGACATTTGCAGCACGTCTGCCTGCGTTGCACACTCCAACTAATTATAACTAAGCCATTATACTAGCACACACTCAGTGTACCTAGTGGCATCCTATACGTGGCTATTGGACTTTGCTATAGTCCCACTAGTGCCAAGACATTTGCAGCACGTCTGCCTGCGTTGCACACTTCAACTAATTATAACTAAGCCATTATACTAGCACACACTCAGTGTACCTAGTGGCATCCTATACGTGGCTATTGGACTTTGCTATAGTCCCACTAGTGCCAAGACATTTGCAGCACGTCTGCCTGCGTTGCACACTCCAACTAATTATAACTAAGCCATTATACTAGCACACACTCAGTGTACCTAGTGGCATCCTATACGTGGCTATTGGACTTTGCTATAGTCCCACTAGTGCCAAGACATTTGCAGCACGTCTGCCTGCGTTGCACACTCCAACTAATTATAACTAAGCCATTATACTAGCACACACTCAGTGTACCTAGTGGCATCCTATACGTGGCTATTGGACTTTGCTATAGTCCTACTAGTGCCAAGACATTTGCAGAGCGCATCTGCCTGCGTTGCACACTCCAACTAATTATAACTAAGCCATTATACTAGCACACACTCAGAGAACCTAGTGGCATCCTATACGTGGCTATTGGACTTTGCTATAGTCCCACTAGTGCCAAGACATTTGCAGCACGTCTGCCTGCGTTGCACACTCCAACGAATTATAACTAAGTTACATTGTCAGGGATATTTATTCTTTATTATTCTGCTGTTAATAAAGCTAGACCACCACTGCAATCTTCACCACCTCTCAATTTTTACTACCACATTTTCAGTCCACAATCTTGTCGCAATCAACATGAGTGGCAAAATGACAGATGCTGGTGGAAAGGGGAAGAGGCGTGGTGGAAAAGGCAAAAAAGGTTTTGTCAGTGGGGAAGGTGCCAAAGCTCCATTATCATCTGCTGAAGATAGACCATCTACTAGCAAAAGTAAGATGTCTACTACTTATTGTGGACAATCCGATGTGCTCCCTTTTTTACGGACACGAACAAGAGGAACAAAGGTAGATGATGGGCAAAAAAGGAAAATGCTTGAATGGATCTCAAGTGGTCCAACAAGTGCCCTCTCAGCCACTTCAAGTACCGCATCCAAAAAACACCATTCCTCTGAGTTGTCATCCCAATCACACTTGATTTCTCCCAGCTCTGAAGTCTCCATCAGCCCTGCACAGTATGGTGGAACTGAGATGGCTGAGTCTGCAGAGCTGTTCAGTCACACTATAGCCTGGGAATCAGAGGTCTGCTCCCAAGCTACAGTGAGTACAGAACAGGAAATGGTCTGCAGTGATGCCCAGAACCTTTGTGACTCAGATTCAGGCCGTGAGGACCAAGTTTCTGAGCATAATGTTGACCCTTTGTCACAAACTGTAACACCTGTGGTTATAGACAATGAGGAACATACTGATGAAGATGAGACGCAGATACCCGATTGGGATGACAACTTAAATATTCGGTCAGGGCAAGAAGAGGCTCGGTCTGAGGGGGAGGGGAGTGCGAACACAACAATTGATGATGACGTTCTAGATCCCACCTACTGTCAACCCCCAGTCAGGCACTCGAGGAGGTCAACAGAGGCGGTGGAGGAGGATGCAACCGACGACGAAGTTACCTTGCGCCTTCCTGGACAGAGTCGGAGCACTGGTAGCACGTCTACAACTGCATCCTCAGCCACCACTCTGCCTATGAGCATTATTCGGGGTGGATCAACAGGTCGCATGGCCTCTAAGCCTTGCCTAGCCTGGGCCTTTTTTCACATCGAAAAAGATCGCCCAACTCATGTGATATGTAACATTTGTCATGATTCTGTTAGTAGAGGTCAAAACCTCAGCAGTTTGACAACTTCTTCCATGAATCGTCACATGAATAAATATCATAAGTCCCGGTGGGAAGCTCACCGTGCTGCAATGCCGGCTAGCGGAGCGAACCATCCACCGCCCGCCCCTTCCAGTGCATCCGCGCGCTCTTCATCTTCTAGGACTGTGGGGACAGCTGTCACACCTGTTTTTCCACGCAAAACTTCCACCACTGTAACCGCAACAGGCAGTTTGCTTGTAAGGTCGTCAGTTGGTTTGGAAGGGGAAACAAGTGAGTGTGTACAGCTCTCTCAGACATCGATAGCACCAACGTTGGATGAAGGCAACATCATGTCTCCGCCTGCACTTTCCTCACAAACCTGCATTTTTCCAGGGACACCCTACTCAACACCGTCTACACACAGCAGCCAGATCTCTGTCCCTCAGATGTGGTCAAATAAAAGGCCACTTCCTCCGACCCATGACAAAGCTAAGAGGTTGACTCTATCCCTCTGTAAGCTGTTGGCTACCGAAATGCTGCCTTTCCGCCTAGTGGACACACAGGATTTTAGAGACCTTATGTCTGTCGCTGTGCCCCAGTACCAGATGCCTAGTCGCCACTACTTCTCTAAGAAAGGTGTGCCCGCGCTACACCAGCATGTCGCACACAACATCACCGCTTCCTTGAGAAACTCTGTGTGTGAACGGGTGCATTTCACCACCGATACTTGGACCAGTAAGCATGGACAGGGACGTTACATGTCGCTGACTGGGCACTGGGTAACTATGGTGATAGATGGTGAAGGGTCTGCTGCACAAGTCTTGCCGTCCCCACGACTTGTGTGTCAATCCTCTGTCTGTCCAAGTTCCGCCACAGCTTCTGCATCCTCCACCTCATCTGGGTCCTCCACCTCCGCCCCAAGCCTGCCTGGTCAGGCCACCAGCGTTCTCACTGCGCAGAAGGAATCACGCACGCCTCATTACTATGCTGGCAGCCGAGCGCAACGGCATCAGGCGGTCTTTAGCTTGACATGTCTTGGTAATAAGAGTCACACAGCTGAGGAGTTGTGGTCAGCTCTGCGGTCCGAGTTTAATAAATGGTTGTCTCCACTCAACCTGCAGCCTGGTAAGGCCGTGTGCGACAATGCTGCAAACCTGGGTGCGGCCCTTCGCCTGGGCAAGGTGACACACGTACCTTGTATGGCTCACGTGTTGAACCTTGTCGTGCAGCAATTTTTAACACACTATCCCGGCCTAGATGGCCTTCTGAACAGGGCACGAAAACTGTCTGCTCACTTCCGGCGTTCAAGCGCCGCAGCTGAGCGACTTGCATCGCTACAGAAGTCTTTCGGCCTGCCGGTTCATCGCCTGAAATGCGATGTGGCGACACGCTGGAATTCAACTCTCCACATGTTACAGCGACTGTGGCAGCACCGCAGAGCCCTGGTGCAATACGTCATGACGTATAGCCTGGGCCAACGAGATGCAGAGGTGGGGCAGATCACCCTGATGGAGTGGTCTCAGATCAAGGACCTATGCACCTTTCTGCACAGTTTCGACATGGCGACGAATATGTTTAGCTCTGACAATGCCATTATCAGCATGACGATTCCAGTCATTTACATGCTGGAGCACACGCTAAACACTATTCGGAGTCAGGGGGTGGGACAACATGAAGGGGAGGAACTACAGGAGGATTCATATGTGCAAGGGACAACAACATCACCAAGGTCCAGACGTTCATCATCACCAACGCAGCAGGCATGGGACCATGGGGAACAGGGATCGACAAGGGCGCATAGTAGCAGGCGAAATGTTGAGCAAGGTGCAGGAGAACATGAAGAAATGGAGGACGAACTGTCCATGGACATGGAAGACTCAGCGGATGAGGGAGACCTTGGTCAAATTTCAGTTGAAAGAGGTTGGGGGGAGATGTCAGAGGAAGAAAGAACGGGTAGCACCTCTATGCCACAAACACAGCGTGGACTTGGTCCGCATGGCTGCGCAAGACACATGAGTGCCTTTTTGTTGCACTACCTCCAACATGACAGTCGTATTGTCAAAATTAGAAGTGATGATGACTACTGGATTGCCACACTATTAGATCCCCGGTACAAGTCCAAATTTTGTGACATAATTCCAGCCATAGAAAGGGACGCACGTATGCAGGAGTATCAGCAGAAGCTGTTACTCGATCTTAGCTCGGCTTTTCCACCAAACAACCGTGCAGGTGCAGGGAGGGAATCTCCCAGTTGTAACTTGACAAACATGGGACGGTCTCGTCATCTTCACCAGTCTACCCGTACCAGTAGGACCGTATCTGGTTCCGGTAACAGCAATTTTATGGAATCTTTTCATAATTTTTTTAGACCCTCTTTTGCAAGGCCACCAGAGACAACAAGTCTGACACATACTCAACGGCTGGAGAGGATGATACAGGAGTATCTCCAAATGAACATCGATGCCATGACTGTGCAACTGGAGCCTTGCTCCTTTTGGGCTTCAAACATAGAAAAATGGCCAGAGCTCTCCAGTTACGCCTTGGAGATTTTGTCGTGTCCAGCTGCCAGCGTTGTCTCTGAACGTGTATTCAGTGCTGCTGGGTGTGTGCTGACAGATAAGCGCACGCGTCTGTCCAGTGACAATGTGGACAGACTGACGTTCATCAAAATGAACAAGTCATGGATCCAGAAGGAATTTACTACCCCTGTGTCATCCTGGGGAGAGTAAATGCTTGTGGATTTGGAATGTGCTTGATGCAAATCAAAACATCCTGTTTGCAACTAGGGCCCAAGTGCTGCCACTGATGGGGTGGGTGTCTGTGTGGCCCAATTTTTGGAAAAAAGGGAGACTCCGCTTGGAGTAACCCTTGCTTACATTGTTTTTAAAAGAAGCCAAGATGAACAAGTCATGGGTCAGCAAAGACTTTGCTACCTACCCCGGTGTCATCCTGGGGACGGTTAATTATGGGGTATTTTTGAATGTGATTGATGCAAATGTAGCTGTGAAGTGTACAACTAGGGCCCAAGTGCTGCCACTGATGGGGTGGGTGTCTGTGTGGCCCAATTTTTGGAAAAAAAGGGAGACTCCGCTTGGAGTAACCCTTGCTTGATGTGTTTTTAAAAGAAGCCAAGATGAACAGAGCTGGGATCAGGAAAGACTTTGCTACCTACCCCGGTGTCATCCTGGGGACGGATAAGAATGGCGTATTTTTGAATGTGCTTGATGCAAATCAAAACATCCTGTTTGCAACTAGGGCCCAAGTGCTGCCACTGATGGGGTGGGTGTCTGTGTGGCCCAATTTTTGGAAAAAAAGGGAGACTCCGCTTGGAGTAACCCTTGCTTGATGTGTTTTTAAAAGAAGCCAAGATGAACAGAGCTGGGATCAGCAAAGACTTTGCTACCTACCCCGGTGTCATCCTGGGGACGGATAAGAATGGCGTATTTTTGAATGTGCTTGATGCAAATCAAAACATCCTGTTTGCAACTAGGGCCCAAGTGCTGCCACTGATGGGGTGGGTGTCTGTGTGGCCCAATTTTTGGAAAAAAGGGAGACTCCGCTTGGAGTAACCCTTGCTTGATGTGTTTTTAAAAGAAGCCAAGATGAACAGAGCTGGGATCAGGAAATACTTTGCTACCTACCCCGGTGTCATCCTGGGGACGGATAAGAATGGCGTATTTTTGAATGTGCTTGATGCAAATCAAAACATCCTGTTTGCAACTAGGGCCCAAGTGCTGCCACTGATGGGGTGGGTGTCTGTGTGGCCCAATTTTTGGAAAAAAAGGGAGACTCCGCTTGGAGTAACCCTTGCTTGATGTGTTTTTAAAAGAAGCCAAGATGAACAGAGCTGGGATCAGCAAAGACTTTGCTACCTACCCCGGTGTCATCCTGGGGACGGATAAGAATGGCGTATTTTTGAATGTGCTTGATGCAAATCAAAACATCCTGTTTGCAACTAGGGCCCAAGTGCTGCCACTGATGGGGTGGGTGTCTGTGTGGCCCAATTTTTGGAAAAAAAGGGAGACTCCGCTTGGAGTAACCCTTGCTTGATGTGTTTTTAAAAGAAGCCAAGATGAACAGAGCTGGGATCAGGAAAGACTTTGCTACCTACCCCGGTGTCATCCTGGGGACGGATAAGAATGGCGTATTTTTGAATGTGCTTGATGCAAATCAAAACATCCTGTTTGCAACTAGGGCCCAAGTGCTGCCACTGATGGGGTGGGTGTCTGTGTGGCCCAATTTTTGGAAAAAAAGGGAGACTCCGCTTGTAGTAACCCTTGCTTGACGTGTTTTTAAAAGAAGCCAAGATGAACAGAGCTGGGATCAGCAAAGACTTTGCTACCTACCCCGGTGTCATCCTGGGGACGGATAAGAATGGCGTATTTTTGAATGTGCTTGATGCAAATCAAAACATCCTGTTTGCAACTAGGGCCCAAGTGCTGCCACTGATGGGGTGGGTGTCTGTGTGACCCAATTTTTGGAAAAAAGGGAGACTCCGCTTGGAGTAACCCTTGCTTGATGTGTTTTTAAAAGAAGCCAAGATGAACAGAGCTGGGATCAGGAAATACTTTGCTACCTACCCCGGTGTCATCCTGGGGACGGATAAGAATGGCGTATTTTTGAATGTGCTTGATGCAAATCAAAACATCCTGTTTGCAACTAGGGCCCAAGTGCTGCCACTGATGGGGTGGGTGTCTGTGTGGCCCAATTTTTGGAAAAAAAGGGAGACTCCGCTTGGAGTAACCCTTGCTTGATGTGTTTTTAAAAGAAGCCAAGATGAACAGAGCTGGGATCAGCAAAGACTTTGCTACCTACCCCGGTGTCATCCTGGGGACGGATAAGAATGGCGTATTTTTGAATGTGCTTGATGCAAATCAAAACATCCTGTTTGCAACTAGGGCCCAAGTGCTGCCACTGATGGGGTGGGTGTCTGTGTGGCCCAATTTTTGGAAAAAAGGGAGACTCCGCTTGGAGTAACCCTTGCTTGATGTGTTTTTAAAAGAAGCCAAGATGAACAGAGCTGGGATCAGGAAATACTTTGCTACCTACCCCGGTGTCATCCTGGGGACGGATAAGAATGGCGTATTTTTGAATGTGCTTGATGCAAATCAAAACATCCTGTTTGCAACTAGGGCCCAAGTGCTGCCACTGATGGGGTGGGTGTCTGTGTGGCCCAATTTTTGGAAAAAAAGGGAGACTCCGCTTGGAGTAACCCTTGCTTGATGTGTTTTTAAAAGAAGCCAAGATGAACAGAGCTGGGATCAGCAAAGACTTTGCTACCTACCCCGGTGTCATCCTGGGGACGGATAAGAATGGCGTATTTTTGAATGTGCTTGATGCAAATCAAAACATCCTGTTTGCAACTAGGGCCCAAGTGCTGCCACTGATGGGGTGGGTGTCTGTGTGGCCCAATTTTTGGAAAAAAAGGGAGACTCCGCTTGGAGTAACCCTTGCTTGATGTGTTTTTAAAAGAAGCCAAGATGAACAGAGCTGGGATCAGCAAAGACTTTGCTACCTACCCCGGTGTCATCCTGGGGACGGATAAGAATGGCGTATTTTTGAATGTGCTTGATGCAAATCAAAACATCCTGTTTGCAACTAGGGTCCAAGTGCTGCCACTGATGGGGTGGGTGTCTGTGTGGCCCAATTTTTGGAAAAAAAGGGAGACTCCGCTTGGAGTAACCCTTGCTTGATGTGTTTTTAAAAGAAGCCAAGATGAACAGAGCTGGGATCAGGAAATACTTTGCTACCTACCCCAGTGTCATCCTGGGGACGGATAAGAATGGCGTATTTTTGAATGTGCTTGATGCAAATCAAAACATCCTGTTTGCAACTAGGGCCCAAGTGCTGCCACTGATGGGGTGGGTGTCTGTGTGGCCCAATTTTTGGAAAAAAAGGGAGACTCCGCTTGGAGTAACCCTTGCTTGATGTGTTTTTAAAAGAAGCCAAGATGAACAGAGCTGGGATCAGGAAAGACTTTGCTACCTACCCCGGTGTCATCCTGGGGACGGATAAGAATGGCGTATTTTTGAATGTGCTTGATGCAAATCAAAACATCCTGTTTGTAACTAGGGCCCAAGTGCTGCCACTGATGGGGTGGGTGTCTGTGTGGCCCAATTTTTGGAAAAAAAGGGAGACTCCGCTTGGAGTAACCCTTGCTTGATGTGTTTTTAAAAGAAGCCAAGATGAACAGAGCTGGGATCAGCAAAGACTTTGCTACCTACCCCGGTGTCATCCTGGGGACGGATAAGAATGGCGTATTTTTGAATGTGCTTGATGCAAATCAAAACATCCTGTTTGCAACTAGGGCCCAAGTGCTGCCACTGATGGGGTGGGTGTCTGTGTGGCCCAATTTTTGGAAAAAAGGGAGACTCCGCTTTGAGTAACCCTTGCTTGATGTGTTTTTAAAAGAAGCCAAGATGAACAGAGCTGGGATCAGGAAATACTTTGCTACCTACCCCGGTGTCATCCTGGGGACGGATAAGAATGGCGTATTTTTGAATGTGCTTGATGCAAATCAAAACATCCTGTTTGCAACTAGGGCCCAAGTGCTGCCACTGATGGGGTGGGTGTCTGTGTGGCCCAATTTTTGGAAAAAAAGGGAGACTCCGCTTGGAGTAACCCTTGCTTGATGTGTTTTTAAAAGAAGCCAAGATGAACAGAGCTGGGATCAGGAAATACTTTGCTACCTACCCCGGTGTCATCCTGGGGACGGATAAGAATGGCGTATTTTTGAATGTGCTTGATGCAAATCAAAACATCCTGTTTGCAACTAGGGCCCAAGTGCTGCCACTGATGGGGTGGGTGTCTGTGTGGCCCAATTTTTGGAAAAAAAGGGAGACTCCGCTTGGAGTAACCCTTGCTTGATGTGTTTTTAAAAGAAGCCAAGATGAACAGAGCTGGGATCAGCAAAGACTTTGCTACCTACCCCGGTGTCATCCTGGGGACGGATAAGAATGGCGTATTTTTGAATGTGCTTGATGCAAATCAAAACATCCTGTTTGCAACTAGGGTCCAAGTGCTGCCACTGATGGGGTGGGTGTCTGTGTGGCCCAATTTTTGGAAAAAAAGGGAGACTCCGCTTGGAGTAACCCTTGCTTGATGTGTTTTTAAAAGAAGCCAAGATGAACAGAGCTGGGATCAGGAAAGACTTTGCTACCTACCCCGGTGTCATCCTGGGGACGGATAAGAATGGCGTATTTTTGAATGTGCTTGATGCAAATGTAGCTGTGAAGTGTACAACTGGGGCACAACTGCTGCCACTGAAGGGGTGGGTGTGTGTGTGGCCCAATTTTTGGAAAAAATGGAGACTCCGCTTGGAGTCACCTTGCGGTGTTTTACATGATTTTAGAAGGGCGTGCCATGCCTATATCTGTGTGTCCTCCTCTTTTTCCTTGTCCAGCTGTTTTGTTTTCGCATGAGTATATGTCCTTGTCACTTTCCAATGTGTTTGAGTTGTTTGTCACCTTTAGGACACCTTTGAGGGTGTTTTCTAGGTGTTTTTCTGTGTTTGTGATTGCCTGACATTGTTTCCTATGCAGTTCGAGTTCGGTTCGTCGAACGTTCGACGAACCGAACTCGAACGGGAGGTCCGTTCGGCGAACCAACCTCGAGCCGAACCGCGACCGGTTCGCTCATCTCTAGTCACGAGACAGGCAGCTTACCATAAAGTCAGCCATGTGTGCCAGACTCTTAACAGCCATCACTTCAGTATCCTGACCAACACGATGACTGAACATGCTGTCCTCCTCCTCCTCCTCCTCATCATCTACCCTGTCCTCTGGCCAGCCACGCTGAACCGAGGATATGACTGCATGTCATATCCTCAATTTGGCCAGAGAGTTGCTCCATGTCTTCATCCTCCTCCTCGTCATAGTCCTCCACTGCACGTTGTGATGAGACGAGGCTGGGCTGTGTGTTATCACCCACACCCACTACTGTTTCTTGCTCAAACTCATCGCGCTCCGCCTCCAATGCATCATGGTTGTTTTTTGAGCAGAGACCATTTTAGAAGGCAGAGAAGCGGTATGGTGACGCTAATAATGTCGTCATCGCCGCTCACCATCTTGGTGGAGTCCTCAAAGTTTTGGCGGATGGTGCATAGGTCGGACATCCATCTCCACTCCTCAGGTGTTATGTGTGGAGTTTGACCCATTTCCCGACGGCTTAGGTGATGCAGGTACTCAACAACTGCCCTCTTCTGCTCACATATCCTGACCAACTTGTGCAGAGTTGAATTCCAACGCGTGGGGACATCACACACCAGTCTGTGTGCCGGAAGATGCAAACGGCGTCTTAAGCCGGCAAGGCCGGCTGAAGCAGTAGGTGACTTTCGAAAATGTGCAGACAGGCGGCGAACTTTTACCAGCAGATCAGACAGCTCTGAGTATGACTTTAGAAACCGCTGAACCACGAGGTTGAGCACATGGGCCACGCATGGAACATGTGTCAGCTGGCCTCGCCTCAAAGCCGCCACCAGGTTCCGGCCATTGTCACACATGACCTTTCCTGGCTTTAGGTTCAGAGTTGTGAGCCAGTGATCTGCCTTCTGTTTCAGAGCTGTCCACACCTCTTCTGCATTGTGGGGTTTGTTGTCACCTATGCAGATTAGCTTCAGCACTGCCTGTTGCCGCTTCGCCGAGGCAGTGCTGCAGTGCTTCTGTGTCGCCCTGGACAAGCCAGGGGCCACAGAGCACAACACTTAAACACCCCACACTCCCTGCAGGCATATCATAGTCAAAACACAAAATCCTTGTTGCCTTCTCCAGGGGCTGTTGTCCACACCAGGGTGTGGAGCCAGGCGGTTGGTCTCCACCCACCGAGGAGGAGGGAAAACACAGGCAGTGAGAGTTAAGCTAAGGAAGTGGAAGGAGGAAAGTAGTAGAGAGGAGAAAAGTGACAGCAAAGAGCCTGAAGTTGGTCCGGGTGTGTGGCCCGGACAGGACAGCAAGGTTGGCAGGATGTGGTGACCGTCTGCAGTGGAGGCCGATTGGAGTCTGCCGTAAGGACCGTGGACGGGTGGTGACCCGGCCGTACCGGACCGGTATACAAAGAGAAGCCAGCACCATTGGCAGAGGACTTTCGGATCCCGGCAAGGCTTGGTGTCGCCGTGAATTTGCCAAATCCGTTAGTGAAGGGGACCTCAGGGTTTCCAAACAGCCAAGTCCAGATAGAAGGCAACCGTCCAACCGTGAAGGGGAGACACCGCCACCGCCAAGGGCAACCGTCTCCCAGGGCCAGCGCCTGTGGGCAAAAGGGGCTCCTCCGGCCCATATCCAGGTCGGGGAGCGGGTTACCATTGGGAAACCATCACTACCAACACTTAACTTAGGTGCAGGGAGAGACAGTCATCACTAACCTGCAGGGAGGAACAACCGCAGCCGTCCGAGTGACCCGTCCATCCAGCCACTTGTTTTACCGTGAACTGTGTCATCATCATTGGGCTGAGTGAGTACCTCCGTGCCATGCGGCACAGCGCTGCCCCTGCGACCCTGCACCTCATCAGGCCCCGCAACCCGCCTGTCATCCATCTCTACCCCATCACCAGGCCCCGGGACAACCAACCCCCCTACCCACGGAGGGGAGAAATAACAACAAAGCTGCTCCCTGTCACAGGCTCCCGGGATCCCCGTCCAGAGCAGCGGTGGTGTCCACACAATCATCACAACCGTGGGTGGCGTCACGGACAATATCCCCAAAACCCAAACCACCCCTTTTCACTCACGGGTGAGTAGCGCCGCTCGAGTCCCCAGGATCCGGCCATCGCTCGAGCCAACGAGCAGCAGCAGCCGTAGAGCAGCGTCAGCCGGACCCGAGCAGTGGGAGAGCGCACCGTCCCCTCCTCCGCCCGCGACACTTCCAGCTTGGGACTGGTGTGGAGGGTAAAGTGGATCAGGATGCGCAGGAGGAGGAGGAGGCTGAGGAGCATGACATTCCGGAGCTGTAGAGTGTGTGTGAAACCCTGACTGAGGTAGGGCCTGCAAAACTTGGTGTGTGAAGGACGTGTTCCGTCCCTCGCTCAGACTGGGTCCCAGCTTGCACAATATTAACCCAGTGTGACGTCAACGAGATGTAGCGTCCTTGCCCACATGCACTTGTCCACGTGTCTGTGGTTAGGTGGACTTTGGCTGAAACAGCGTTGTTCAGGGCACGTGTGATGTTTTGTGACACGTGGTTATGCAATGCGGGGACGGCACACCGGGAGAAATAGTGGCGGCTGTGGACCGAGTAACGTGGTATAGCTGCCACCATCAGGTCGCGGAATGCTTCTGTCTCAACCAGCCTAAAAGGCAACATTTCCAGCGCAAGCAGTCGCGAAATGTTAGCATTTAGAACTGTGGCATGTGGGGTGTTGGCAGTATATTTGCGCCTGCGTTCAAAGGTTTGCTGAATGGATAACTGAACGCTGCGCTGGGACAAGGACGTGCTTGATGATGGTGTTCTTTCTGCGTAGGCAACTGCAGGTGCAGGAGTGGAGGAGGCTTGTTCGCAGGCAGCATGGACAGGGGATTGGCTCGCATGCACAACCAGCGAAGACGTAGCAGTGACATCAGCAAGCACTGCTCCTGGACTCTGTTGTACTTCCCACAAAGTCGGGTGCTTGGCTGACATGTGCCTGATCATGCTGGTGGTGGTCAGGCTGCTAGTTTTGGTACCCCTGCTGATGCTGGCATGGCAGGTGTTGCAAATGGCCTTTTTAGAATCATCTGGAGCCAACTTAAAAAACTGCCAGTGTCAGAGTTCCGGGTTTTCCAGTTTTTTTTGAAAGAGCTTGCCCTTTGTTAACATGGAGTTTTCTGTTCTGTTGCCCTACTTCCTGTCCATCTGTTTAAAAGCCGCCCCTAAAGCTTAGTCCAGTGCCTGAGTATACTGCTTCCTGTGTGCTCCTGCCCTGCAGCTTTTGGTTCCTGATTGTTATTCGGATCCTCTTGGAAAACAACCGACACCGACTCTGGACTTCATCTGGTATCATCTAGCTGTGCCCGGACTCCGTTTGCCGTCTTTGGTCGGCACTTCTGCCCGGTTCCTTCCGTTTAATACCACTCTGGACTCACATCACGTACGGACATTTTTGGACTTACCTATTGCCCTTTTGTGTCCCGGCTGCTGCGCATTTAGGGCTTCTGGGGTGATTGCCAGACAGTCCCTGTATAGGGGTTCGCTCTTGGTGGTCTCCCTGGGGGAGTCCGGTGCGCGGTCCCGGGAATTCCCTTTCGCTCCGTCCCTGGAAGGTATTTCCTGTATTTATGTTCTACTGTGTTTTTGTTCCGTTTATGTACATATTTGCTGGTTGCATATTATAAACGTCTTGCACCAAGAACTCGTCTCTGGTTGTCATTGCCCTAACGCAATCGAAATCCTCAATACATACAATAGTATTACAGCCAGACTCGGGAAGACCTAACATTTGCACAGGCACCTTGTGTCGTGTTGTTCCGGGGAACAGTTGCCTGACGTCTGCCTGGGGCCACCACTCTGCTTCTTACTGCCTGTTTGGATGCTACGCCTCCCTCCCCCTGTGCACTTCTGTCCTCGCTCTGCATATCCTCCTGCCAGGTTGGGTCAGTTACTGGATCATCCACCACGTCGTCTTCCTCTTCCGCACCCTGCTCCTCCTCCTGACTTCCTGACAATTGTGTCTCATCATCGTCCACCCCTTGTTGAGACACGTTGCCAACTTCGTGAGAACGTGGCTGCTCAAATATTTGGGCATCTGTACATACAATCTCGTCATGGCCCACTTCAACAGGAGCTGGCGAGAGGCCAGAATTTGTGAATGGAAACGTGAACGAACAGCTCTTCCGAGTGTCCAAGTGTGGGATCAGTAATGTCCGTGGACGTGTACTCGGCCTGGTGGTAGGAAGGAGGATCAGGTTCTGAAATGTGCGGTGCAGTATCACGGCTACTGACACTTGACCGTGTGGAAGACAGAGTGTTTGTGGTGGTGCCAATCTGACTGGAAGCATTATCCGCTATCCAACTAACAACCTGTTGACACTGGTCTTGGTTCAAGAGCGGTGTACTGCAGCGGTCCCCAAGAATTTGGGACAGGACGTGCGAGCGACTAGATGTGGCCCTTTGTTGTGGCGAAATTAGAGCTTGCACACAACCTCGGTCTCTGCCTGCACCACCATCACGTCCACTTCCTTGTTCGTTGACAACGCCCTTGCGCATTTTGCAATGCTGTGCTGATGTGTATTCACTAGACTTGTGCGTTATATCCAAGTTTTTGCAAAACTCACACAAATGCAGCGGAAAGCTGCCACCAACAGGCACACACGTGCGGTTTTTAAATGCAAGCACGGAGGCACTAAGAACCTAACAGGTCTCTATCCAGGGACAACGTGGAGCCTCCCAATTTTTGGCTGCCCTGCCTAAGGGCTATACTACAATAGACCCACTTCCTTCCAATGGGCACTTCAGGTTTACAGGCCCTCATGCACGTCTCTATCCAGGGACAACGTGGAGCCTCCCAATTTTTGGCTGCCCTGCCTAAGGGCTATACTACAATAGACCCACTTCCTTACAATGGGCACTTCAGGTTTACAGGCCATCATGCACGTCTCTATCCAGGGACAACGTGGAGCCTCCCAATTTTTGGCTGCCCTGCCTAAGGGCTATACTACAATAGACCCACTTCCTTCCAATGGGCACTTCAGGTTTACAGGCCCTCATGCACGTCTCTATCCAGGGACAACGTGGAGCCTCCCAATTTTTGGCTGCCCTGCCTAAGGGCTATACTACAATAGACCCACTTCCTTACAATGGGCACTTCAGGTTTACAGGCCATCATGCACGTCTCTATCCAGGGACAATGTGGAGCCTCCCAATTTTTGGCTGCCCTGCCTAAGGGCTATACTACAATAGACCCACTTCCTTACAATGGGCACTTCAGGTTTACAGGCCATCATGCACGTCTCTATCCAGGGACAATGTGGAGCCTCCCAATTTTTGGCTGCCCTGCCTAAGGGCTATACTACAATAGACCCACTTCCTTACAATGGGCACTTCAGGTTTACAGGCCATCATGCACGTCTCTATCCAGGGACAATGTGGAGCCTCCCAATTTTTGGCTGCCCTGCCTAAGGGCTATACTACAATAGACCCACTTCCTTACAATGGGCACTTCAGGTTTACAGGCCCTCATTCACGTCTGTATGCAGGGGCATTGGTGAACCTCACAATTTTGGACTGCCCTGGCAAAGGAAAATACTACAAAGACTCACTTCCTCAAAATGGGCACATTAGACTCAAGAGGCCTTCATGTACGTCTCTTCTCAGGGACATCGGAGTGCCACACAATGTTTTCACGTAAAATCTTTCATGTATTAATCTCAAAAAGTAACATACACCAGCTCTATCTCACTATTGGGTATGTGCCCTTATCATTTCCGCCATGAAAAATCATTTTGGGGTCATTTTGGAAGGTTTTCTGGTGAGTCCGTAAAAATGGCGTAAAACGCGGACAAAATTGTTCACAGCTGTGACTTTTCAGTGATAAATGCTTCAAGGGGTCTTCCCCATGCTGTTGCCATGTCATTTGAGCACTCTTCTGAGACTTTTGTGACATTTTTAGGGTTTCTCCATGCTGCCGGGGGGTCATTTCACAAAAATACTCGGGTCTCCCATAGGATAACATTGGGCTCGTTGCTCGGGCCGAGTACACGAGTATCTTGGGAGGCTCGGCCCGAGCTTCGAGCACCCGAGCTTTTTAGTACTCGCTCATCACTAGTGTTTATTTCTGTTAATGTTGATGATTATGAATTACAGCCAATGAAAACCCAAAAGTCATTATCTCAGAAAATTAGAATGTTATATAAAAACAACTGAAAAAATGATTTTAACCCCTTCAGCCCCCAGCCTGTTTTCACCTTAAAGACCCGGCCATTTTTTGCAATTTTGACCAGTGTCACTTTGACAGGTTATAACTCTGGAACACTTCAACGGATCCTGGCGATTCTGACATTGTTTTTTCGTGACATATTGTACTTCATGTCAGTGGTAAATTTAGGCCAATATGTTTTGCGTTTATTTGTGAAAATTTCGGAAATTTAGCGAAAATTTTGAAAATTTTGCAATTTTGAAAATTTGAAATTTTATGCCCATAAATCTGAGAGAAATGTCACACAAAAAAGTTACTAAATAACATTTCCCACATGTCTACTTTACACCAGCGCAATTTTTGAAAAAAAAAAAATTTCCGTTAGGAAGTTAGAAGGGTTCAAAGTTCATCACCAATTTCTCATTTTTCCAACAAAATTTACAAAAAAAAATTGTTTAGGTACCACATCACATTTGGAGTGATTTGAGAAACCTAGGCGACAGAAAATACCCAAAAGTGACCCAATTCTAAAATCTGCACCCCTCACTCTGCTCAAAACCACATCCAAGAAGTTTATTAACCCTTTAGGAGCTTCACAGCAACCAAAGCAATGTAGACGAAAAAATGAAAATTTTACTTTTTTAACACAAAAATGTTACTTTAGCCATAAAAATTAGTATTTTCACAAGGGTATCAGGAAAAATGCATCATAAAATGTATCGTGCATTTTCTCCTGAGTACGCAGATACTCCATATGTGGTGGTAATCAAATGTTTGGGCGCACGGCAGGACTCGGAAGGCAAGGAGCGCAATTTGAATTTTTGAGTGCAAAATTAGCTGCACTCATTAGCGGACGCCATGTCGGGTTTGAAGACCCCCTGAGGTGCCTAAACAATGGAGCTCCCCCACAAATGACCCCATTTTGGAAACTAGAGCCCTCAAATATTTTTTCTAGATGTTTGATGTGCACTTTGAACCCCTGGGGGCTTCACAGAAGTTTATAACGTTGAGCCGTGAAAAGAAAAAAAAAATTTTTTACCACAAAACTGTTGCTTCAACCAGGTAGCTTTTTTTATCACAAGGGTATCAGGAAAAAATGCACCATAAAATTTATGGTGCATTTTCTCCTGAGTACGCAGATACCCCATATGTGGTGGAAATCAAATGTTTGGGCGCACGGCAGGACTCGGAAGGCAAGGAGCGCCATTTCACAGCAAAATTGGTTGGAATTATTAGCGGACGCCATGTTTCATTTGGAGACCCCCCTGAAGTGCCTAAACAATGGAGCTCCCCCACAATTGACCCCATTTTGGTAACTAGACCCCTCATGGAATTTATCTAGCTGTTTAGTGAGCACTTTGAACCCCTGGAGGCTTCACAAACGTTTGTAATGTTCAGCCGTGAAAATATTTTATTCTTTTTTTTACCACAAAATTGTTTTTTCAAACAGGTAGCTTTTTTTTCCACAAGGGTATCAGGAAAAAATGCACCATAAAATGTATTGTGCAATTTCTCCTGAGTACGACGATACCTCATATGTGGTGGAAATCAATTGTTTGGGCGTACGGCGGGGCTCAGAAGAGAAGGAGCGCCATTTCACAGTAAAATTGATTGGAATTATTAGCAGACGCCATGTTTCATTTGGAGACCCCCCTGAGGTGCCTAAACAATGGCGCTCCCCCACATGTGATCCCATTTTGGAAACTAGCCCCCCCCCCCCATACAAAAAAAATTAGTTTGGCAAAATAAAAAATACAGACATCAGTAAAAAAAAAAAAAAAAGAGCGCCTGCCACTAAGACCAGTGCCAAACGTGAGAGCAATGCACGAGTCTCGCATCGCATCATCCACTGCAGTCTGGAAGCGAGCAACTGCGCTGGATAATGCGATGCGAGAGGGCGGGGCGGCAGATGAGAAAGAGCGCAGCGGATGGAAGATGGGAAAGGGCGCAGCGGGTGGAGGAGCGGCAGAGGATGGGAAAGGGCGCAGCGGATGGATGATGGGAAATGGCGCAGCGGATGGAGGAGCGGCAGAGGATGGGGGGGTGAGATGGGGATACCTACCTTACAGGATGGATCTAGGCAGCAGAATCACAGCAGACAGAAGAGGCAGCAGATGAAGGAGGGTGAAAAGGATGGGAGAGAGCAGGCAGCAGATCAGGGAGGGGGGCAGAGTCTGATGGGAGGGGGGAGGCAGCACATGGAGTGGAGGCAGCACATGGAGGGAGGGGGGAGGCAGCACATGGGGGGGAGGCAGCACATGGGGGGGAGGCAGCACATGGGGGGGAGGCAGCACATGGGGGGGAAGCAGCACATGGGGGGGAAGCAGCACATGGAGGGAGGGGGGAGGCAGCACATGGGGGGGGAGGCAGCACATGGGGGGGGAGGCAGCACATGGGGGGGGAGGCAGCACATGGGGGGGAGGCAGCACATGGGGGGGAGGCAGCACATGGGGGGGGAGGCAGCACATGGGGGGGGAGGCAGCACATGGGGGGGAGGCAGCACATGGGGGGGAGGCAGCACATGGGGGGGAGGCAGCACATGGGGGGGAGGCAGCACATGGGGGGGAGGCAGCACATGGGGGGGAGGCAGCACATGGGGGGGAGGCAGCACATGGGGGGGAGGCAGCACATGGGGGGGGGAGGCAGCACATGGGGGGGGGAGGCAGCACATGGGGGGGAGGCAGCACATGGGGGGGGAGGCAGCACATGGGGGGGGAGGCAGCACATGGGGAAGGAGGCAGCACATGGGGGGGGAGGCAGCACATGGGAGGAGGCAGCACATGGGGGGAGGCAGCACATGGGGGGAGGCAGCACATGGAGGGAGGCAGCACATGGAGGGGGGGGAAGGCAGCACATGGGAGGAGGCAGCACATGGGGGGAGGCAGCACATGGAGGGGGGGGAGGCAGCACATGGAGGGGGGGGAAGGCAGCACATGGAGGGGGGGAAGGCAGCACATGGAGGGGGGGAGGGGAGGGGGGAAGGGGAGGGGGGGGAGGGGAGGGGGGGGGAGCACATGGAGGGGGGAGGGAGCACATGGAGGGGGGGAGGGGAGGGAGCACATGGAGGGGGGGGGAGGGGAGGCAGCACATGGAGGGGGGAGGCAGCACATGGAGGGGGGAGGCAGCACATGGAGGGGGGGAGGCAGCACATGGAGGGGGGGAGGCAGCACATGGAGGGGGGGAGGCAGCACATGGAGGGGGGGGAGGCAGCACATGGAGGGGGGGAGCCGATTAGGTGCAGTGGCAGCCGATGGAGGCGGCGGCCGATCGGGTGCAGCGGCGGCTGAAAAAGGTGGGTGCGACTGAAAGGGGACGGTGGCGGCAGGGACAGCGGCGTGGTAAAGCGGCGTGGCGACCAGGGACAGCGGCGTGGCGGGCAGCAGAGGTGGATCGGCGGGCAGGGACAGCGGCGGGGAACAGCGGCGTGGCGGGGCAGGGACAGTGGCGTGTAAAGCGGCGTGGCGGGCAGGGACAGCAGCGGTGGATCTCGGCGGGGAGCGGCGGTGGATCTCGGCGGGGAGCGGCGGTGGATCTCGGCGGGGAGCGGCGGTGGATCTCGGCGGGGAGCGGGCGGTGATCTTGGCGGGGAGCGGCGGTGGATCTCGGCGGGAGCGGCGGTGGATCTCGGCGGGGAGCGGCGGTGGATCTCGGCGGGGAGCGGCGGTGGATCTCGGCGGTGGATCTCGGCGGGGAGCGGCGGTGGATCTCGGCGGGGAGCGGCGGTGGATCTCGGCGGGGAGCGGGCGGTGGATCTCGGCGGGGAGCGGCGGTGGATCTCGGCGGGGAGCGGCGGTGGATCTCGGCGGGGAGCGGCGGTGGATCTCGGCGGGGAGCGGGCGGTGGATCTCGGCGGGGAGCGGCGATGGATCTCGGCGGGGAGCGGCGGGGGATCTCGGCGGGGAGCGGCGGGGGATCTCGGCGGGGAGCGGCGGGGGATCTCGGCGGGGAGCGGCGGGGGATCTCGGCGGGGAGCGGCGGGGGATCTCGGCGGGGAGCGGCGGGGGATCGGGGGGGGGGGTGCTATAACTTACCGATGGGCACCTGCAGCGACCGCTCTCATCAGCTTTCACGGACGGAGTGAAGCTGAGGGTAGCGGTGACGGCACAAGATCCACAGTGATTGGGAGAGATCGGTCACAAGGCCGGTCTCTCCAATCAGAGCTGGGGGCGGGTGAAACAAAGTTCACCCAGCTCCAGCCAGTCATCAGTGCTACAGCAGCACTGATTATGGCTGGATTGCAATGTGTTAGCCATTTTCAATGGCTGACACATTACAGTGACTGTAATTGGCTGAGCGGCGTTCGTCAGCCAATCACAGCCTCTGTAGGTTTGGGGAGGAGGCACCACCCCTCCTGAGGTCAGGCAGAGGTCCCCTCCTTCCCGAATCCACCGTTTAGGTAAACAAATTTCACTCCCCGGGGCTCCGGGACCGCGATTTCGCCAGGACGTACTGAGTACGTCATGGGTCGTTTAGCACCATGTGACCATGACGTACTCAGTACGTCCAAGGTCGTTAAGGGGTTAAACTCAGAAATGCTGGTGCCTACTGAAAAGTCTGTACAGTAAAGGCACACAATACTTGGTTGGGGCTCATTTTGCATAAATTACTGCCTCCAATGGCAAGGAGTCGATCAGCCTGTGGCACTGCTGAGGTGTTATGAAAGCCCAGGTTGCTTTGATAGCAGCTTTCAGCTTGTTTGCATTGTTGGGTCTGGTATCTCTCATCTTCCTCTTGATAATATCCCTTAGATTCTCTATAGGGTTTAGGTCAGGCGAGTTTGCTGGCCAATCAAGCACAGTGATATTGTGGTTATTAAACCAGGTATTGGTACTTTTGGCAGTGTGGACAGGTGCCAAGTCCTCCTGCAAAAATTAAATTATTAAATTTCTATCTCCAAAAAGCTTGTCGGCAGAGGGAAGCATGAAGTGCTGTAAAGTTTCCTGGTAGATGGCTGCACTGACTTTGGTCTTAATAAAACACAGTGGACCTACACCAGCAGATGACATGGCTTCCCAAACCATTACTGATTGTGGAAATGTCACACTAAATCTCAAGCAGCTTAGATTGTGGCATCACCTCTCTTCCTCCAGACTCTGGGACCTTGATTTCCAAATTAAATGGAAAATTTACTTTAATCTGAAAACAACACCGTGAACCAGTGAGCAAAAGTCCAGTTCTTTGTCTCCGTGGCCCAGGTAAGACATTTCTAGCCTTGTCCATGGGTTATGAATGGCCTGACACAAGAAATGTAACAGTTGTAGCCCATGTCCTGGATATGTCTGTGTGTGGTGGAACTTGAAGCACTGACTCCAGCAGCAGTCCACTCCTTGTAAATCTCCCCCAAATTTTTGAATGGCCTTTTCTCAGCAATCCTATCAAGGCTGCGGTTATTCCGTTTGCTTGTGCACCTTTTTCTGCTACACTTTTATCTTCCACTCAACTTTCCATTAATATGCTTGGATGGAGCACTCTGTGAACAGCCAGTTTCTTTAGCAGTGACCTTTTGTGGCTTACCCTCTTTGTGGAGTGTGTCAATGACTGCCTTCTGGACATCTGTCAAGTCAGCAGTCTTCCACATGATTGTAAATCCACAGATGGAGAAAAGAAATGTTGGCACTCACCCTTAGTAAAAATCTTTTTATTTCATCCAAAAATTAAAAACACATACAGGAGAGGGATGCGGGATAAGTCTAAGACGCAGGGCATGCCAAGATGATGGCGACTGTTTTGTGCATCTCGGCGCTCTATCAGGGCCTGACAAGATGTATTCCACATCCCCCTCCTGTATGTATTTTTAATTTTTTTTTATTAAATGAAAAGACGATATCTACAAAGGGTGAGTGCCACCATTTCTTTTCTCCCTCTGTGGATTTGGACTGTTGTGCTGATTGCCAGATGGAGCACCTCCCTGTATAAAAATGCTGGTATCACTTCAGCTCTGTTTATTCCTGTTTGGAAATTATTAAGTGGAGCTAGGTCTGTGTTTGGAATTGGTGCGGGGCCTTTATCTCCCTTGTGGATTTCCCCATGATTGTGTAGCCTTCTGACCCAGACTAAAGGTCCAGTCACACTAAGCAACTTACCAGCGATCCCAACAACGATAGGGATCGCTGGTAAGTTGCTAGGAGGTTGCTGGTGAGATGTCACACTGCGACGCTCCAGCGATCCCACCAGCAACCTGACCTGGCAGGGATCGCTGGAGCGTCGCTACACGAGTTGCTGTGAGCTCACCAGCAACCAGTGACCAGCCCCCAGCGCTGCGTGGAAGATGCTGCGCTTGGTAACTAAGGTAAATATCGAGTAACCAACCCGATATTTACCTTGGTTACCAGCGCACGGAGCTACACGTGCAGAGAGCAGGGAGCAGCGCACACTGAGCACTGGCTCCCTGCTCTCCTAGTTACAGCACACATCGGGTTAATTACCTGATGTTTGCTGCAGCTACATGTGCACAGAGCAGGGAGCAGCGCACACCGCTTAGCGCTGGCTCCCTGCTCTCTTAGCTACAGCACACATCGGGTTAATTAACCCGATGTGTGCTGCAGCTACATGTGCACAGAGCAGGAGCCGGCACTGACAGTGAGAGCGGCGGAGGCTGGTAACAAAGGTAAATATCGGGTAACCAAGGACAGGGCTTCTTGGTTTCCCGATGTTTACTGTGGTTACCATCCTCCGCAGAAGCCGACTCCTGCTGCCTGCACATTTAGTTGTTGCTGTCTCGCTGTCACACACAGCGATCTGTGCTTCACAGCGGGACAGCAACAACTAAAAAATGGCCCAGGACATTCAGCAACAACCAACGACCTCACAGCAGGGGCCAGGTTGTTGCTGGATGTCACACACAGCAACATCGCTAGCAACGTCACAAAAGTTGTTCGTTAGCAGCGATGTTGCTAGCGATGTTGCTTAGTGTGACGGGGCCTTTAGGGATCATTTTAAATGCTTAGGAAGCCTTTGCAGGTGTTTTGTGGTCATTATTTTAATTTTCTGAGATAATGACTTTTGGGTTTTCATTGGCTGTTAGCCATAATCATCAACATTAACAGAAATAAACACTTGAAATAGATCCCTCTGTGTGTAATGACTCTATATAATATGTCTTTTTGTATTGAACTACTGAAATAAATTAACTTTTTTTGCACTTGTACTTTTTGGTCTCTAAAATCAGTAAAAATACAAAAAAAATAAATTACATCATATACAGTTTTTTTTACAAACACAGAGTTCATATGCCTTTTTTGCACCATACTTTGACCCCTTTTTGTGACTTATGGTGGATGATTTGGGGGTTATTATATTAGTTAGAAATGAATGGCTGCTTAAGGGATGCTAACAAAGACTTTCATGCTCGTCCCAACAAGCCACAGCTTTTTTACAGCTCAAGTGAAATGATTTAGTTAGGGACTTGGATGAGCAGTCTGCAGAACTTTTTGGCTCTAGACTAAAGGAAAAGAACTTGCTAGCTCCTGATACTTGGCATCTGTTTTGCATGGTACAGAAGCAGAGAAAAGGAATTTCTTCCATGCTTTTCTGAAGATCGTGCTCTAGTGTATTGCATGTTCCTGGGCTGATTGAGAAAATGTAACAATGTGAGCGAGTAGAGACTCTTTATTGATTCATCCAAAAAAATCTGAAAGCTCTGCTTCTGCACAATGGCAGTGTCTATTAAGCATTCTGTGCATTTGAAGGACAGCTATGAGAATTTAGACTTTATTCTCCAGAAACGTAACTACAAGGCTAAAGAATGGTCAATATGTGGTGATATGAAAGTTTGTTCCTTGGGCAGCAAGGTGGATACACAAAGTACTCATGCTTTTTTTGTGAATGGGACAGTCAGGATAGGACCCATCACTGGGGCCCAAAAAGATGGCCGACAAGTAATATCTTTGCAAACTGCATAGATGAGGAAAGTTTAGCTTATTTCACTAAACTTCTCCTGCCACCATTACACATTAAGCTTGGACTGATGAAGCAGTTTGTAAGAGATCTACCTAACAAGGAGAGACTTTTAAGTACCTGTAAAACAAATTTCAGGCACTGAAAAACAAGAAGATGCAAGGTGCTGTTTTGTATAAACCTGAAAGGAGAAAAGGATCAAAAACACAGCGCAGGCTTGCTCATCTGGAAGTTGAGCTGATCAGGAACAACTCTGGTGAATGCTGACTAAAAGGACTGCATCACCTGTCTATCCCACACAGTGACATAAATGGATCCAAGGAAATGAAAAATAGCGATGATAACAGGCGCTGTCACAATGGTGGGTGTTGTCTACACATTCATTGAGACCTTCTGTTGTAGGGTAGGAGAGTTTAAGAGCCAAAAGGATTCTCTATTAATTCATTTTTTTAGATATGCTGGGACAATTATCTGGTATTTAATCTAATATAGCTACGTTCAGACATTTAGGATTTTTCTGGTGAGCATAAAAAATGTCTTGATAGACTGTGGTCAATAGTCCTTGAGAGAGTGTAAGGGGGTGGTCGAGCCCCCGTGAGAAGAAACCCCCCAGAAGACATAACATGGTTCTAAAACGTGTTTATTAATCTTTACTAATTGCAGAATGATTAGTTAGCAGGAATAAGATAATTTTACCACCACTGCACATGAAATTAGGCTTAATGAAGCAGTTTGTTAAGGCTCTAAACAAAGAAGAAACACGCTTTGACTGCAAAGTTTTCCAGCACTGATCATGGAGAAGCTAAAGGCAGGTATTTTTGATGGTCCTCAAATCACTCATGAAAGATCCACACTTCAAAGATTAATTGAACGATGCTGGGGCAGATGCATGGTCTTTTTTCACTATGGTTGCACAGAATTTTCTTGGGAACTTTAAAACAGAACTAGTGGAAAGAATGCTATCTTCTATCCATCATCTTGACTGTACAATGGTCATCAAGGTGCATTATCTCCTCAGCCATTTGATTTGTTTCCTAGAAAAAAATTCCACTAAGATTTATGAACTACAGAAGAAAGATACCGAGGACACTGGGAAACCCATATGATGGCAGATTACCGCTGTTCTATTCAAATTGATTGCCATGGCCCAACTCACCATATGAAATCTTTAAAGTGCTGCTTTTAAAAGGGATCTCAGTAAATAAACAGTGTATCAATGACATTTTTTTTTTATCAATGTTTAATTCTTATTCTGCGATGTAAATTCTTCATAAACAAAATAAATATATGAATTTGTTCTAATTACCAAGAAAGAAAAAAAAATATTTTTCAGTTATCATCAGTCCTAATGTTTGATCGGTCATATGCATATGTGGCACCCTGGACTAGCCAGGTCGTCACTGGTAACACATACACACCCCCACCCCCACTAGACAGTAACATTAGCCAAACACAAAACCCTTGTTGCCTCCCTCCAGGGTCTGATGTCCTCACCAGGTGGAGCGGAGTCAGGCAGTTGGCCCCGCCCACTGAGGAGTTCACAGGCCTGGAGGCGGGAAAGCAGTCAGTTAGAGTGTGGAGTTGAGTCCAGGAGGTTGAAGTGAGAGGAGCAAAGTGGAGAGTGTTTGGGTTTGTGGCCCAGGCACTGACAAAAAGGTTGACAGACGGTGGTGGCCATCTGCAGGAGTGGTGAATCAATGCGGAACCGTAGGACCGGGGTCGGCCGGTGGCCCGCCGGTACCGACCGGGAAGTGAAGTGAAGCCAGCACACACAGGCTGGGCCATCGGACCCCAACTAGGCTTGGAGTCGCCATCAACAGTCAAATCCGAGTGTGACAGGAACCCCAGGGGTTTCCTAACAGTCAAAGACCCGTTAGAAGGCAACCGTCCACACCGTGAGGGTATACAGCTACCGCCAAAGGCTAGAGACCCAAGGGCCAGCGCCTGCGGGCAAACGGGCTCCTCCGGCATCCAGACACCGGGGAGCGGACTACCGTTGGGGACCCATCATAGTCAAGACACTAAACAAAGGTGCAGGGAAAGACAGCTGCCATCACCTGTCCGGGGAGAGACACTGCAGCCGGCTGCAGGACCCGTCCATCCAGCCATTTGGTTTACCAGAGACTTTATGCATCTCTTGCTGAGTGAGTACACCCGTGCCATCCGGCACCGCGCCGCGCTTTCCCTGCAACCCTGCACCTCACCGACCCTGCCTCATTGTCCCACCACCGGGCCTCGGGACCACCAACCAACCCCTACCCACGGAGGGGGAAAACAACATCCCAGCTGCTCCCTACCATCGCTCCCGGGATCCCCGTCACCAGCAGCGGTGGTACCCATCTTCACCACAACCCGTGGGTGGCGTCACGGACTAAATCCCCAAACCACCCCCCTTTTCACTCATGGGCGAGGAGCGCCTCTCGAGTCCCCGGATCCGGCCCACCGCTCGAGCCACCGAGCAGCAGCGCCTGACCCGAGCGTTAGCAAGCGTGCGCCCCGCCGCCCGCGACACATATACGTAGGGTATAACAAATCTCATTAACTAGATTTGATGGAGAAAAAATAAGGGCAGATTTAGAATGAACAATAAAAGCCAACCTAGAAACAGGTAAAATATCTCAGGCATCAATTTTCTTGTTTCCCATTGTAGTGTGTTCTATTCATTGAAAACACATGGATGTTTAGCCAAGGTGAACACTCAAGTTTGTGGGGAAGTCAAGATAGACTGATTGTTATTATATGTGTATGGGAACATGTAGGAACAGGACAATAGGTTTGATAGAATCAAGATTGACAACATTTAGATTGATTTGCAAAGTGAAGAAATGATGGACAATAGAGATGAGAGAACCCGAGGTTTGGTGTTCATACGAAACACAGACTTTACAAAATAAAAAACAGAGTTTGGGTTCGGAGTTTGGGTACTTTACACATGCAAACCACTCACGTGAGCATCGGTGTGCTCGGGTACACTCTGTACTCAGTTCAGTGCAGTGTTTGAACAGCTCGCACTAGGGGTAAATTCAACGTTATTTGATGTAGTGTGTACAAAAAAAAAGGAAAAACCCTGCCCACCTGCCCCCAGAAGTGATCTGTTTATGGCTGGCTGCATGTGGCTGTATATCCAAACTGCCTAATTAGTGAATTCCATTGGAGTTCAGATCAAATTGAACTTTATCTAGTGTCCGGTTGAACCCAATGTACCGAACTTCCGGTTTGCTCATCTCCAATGGACAATATGTTTATTGATATCCAATGCCAAGAATTAAACTCATATTTTAAATATTATACGCTAAAAAGTATATAGGACCTAATGTTAAAAGTTCTACAGTTTATAGGGCATCGCTACATAAATATATAGACTTTAAACTGTAGTATAATTTTATAATTTTCCATAAAGGATGAATATACAGTGTTGGACTTGATGAGTAGAAAATATCACTTTTATCTGAGTTAACCTTTCTTTTTCTTGCCATGTTAAATCAGGCACACAGCATAGGATATTTAAATTTACTGCCTTCATTACTGCATCATATGCTTCAGTTCTGAGCATAATGCTTTTAGTGTCTTTAGCTCGGATTCCCACAGGAGGTTATATTTTATATTAATGTAATGCAAAACCATTATTGTTGAATATACAACCTTTTACTGCTCTGTAATTAAAATTAACTAAGAAAAACATGCAACACATCGCGGTTGCTAGGAAAACATATTGTGCATTATTTCTTATACACAGCAGTGCGAAAAACAAGTTCCAATTTTGCAACTAAATATAGAAGGCAGCCTGTTATTATCATTATATGCCGGAAGAGAATGAAATACGAACTTTATCACTGTAATAATTACTGTAGTAAATTAGCTTAATCCTGATAGATCTTATGATAGGGTCTTATCTAAAGTGGAGCGAAAACTGCTGAAATGCAAATTCAGCAGTGAAATTCAATTCCCATAAAATTTATGAGATGCAAATAGAATTTGCCATCTAAGGACATTTATTATGCTCTGATGTCTCTCCAAACCTCAATCCATAATACAAGTAGGGTTAAAAAAATAAATTAGTGCAATACTCACCTCTCCCTGGCCCCCTCCTATCCGACCATACAACTCACTCTGACTCTGGTCATACTTCAGTCTCTCTAGTGCCTCCTAATGTTATGACATATAAGTATTACCCTCTAAAACGAATATGTTATTGAATTTTGCTAAAATCTAATATCAAGCAATCAAATGACACAAAAACAAAAAGTGTTTGTGTGAGAAGTGAACACTGGGTAACAAATGTGTTCAAGGGTTAACGGGACTGGCTGGTGCAGTCATATACTGATAGCTAGGTGTGATTACCCATTAGCAAACGGGGGTAGGAATAATGCTGCCCCTCCACTGTACACTACCTGATATTGGGGATTTAAGCACCCTAGGTGTATGATGCCCCCATTCAATGGCGGCTGTCTCTTAAAAATCCCTGACTATACACAAATACAACACCCATAACCAAGAAAACTCACGATAAAGTGCTTCGTGCATAAAATTATATAGACTGGGCGCCATTCATACCTAAGAATGGGTATTCTAATAACAGCTGTATGTTAACCCATCAACCCAGTATACAGTATATCCACAGAGCTAAGATAAGCCCCACAAGACAAGGATGCTCTAATTCGATTATGTTTGTATGACACAAAATATGTAGGGGCTTGTAAACGAAACCAGCCAGCATATTAGCCTTACGAAAAAAATTGTAGGGGTACTTAACATTTGGATGGTAACTTTCCTAGGCCACAGAAGCCTCAGGATGCCATAAATGCCCCCACATGAAGATCCCAATGCGTTTCCCCCAATTACTGTATGGGGTTCATCAGGGGATTATTGCCAGCTTAGGGACCAGCAGTGTTTCCTTAGATGAATATGCCACCTAAACGGCCGAAAAATGATAAGAGATGCCTGCCAACTACTGCAAATCAATTGCTGTCCTTGGATATCGCCTTACGTGGAGTATCATATTAGGCATCCATGATCATTTTTCGGCCGTTTAGGTGGCACATTCATCTAAAGAAAAACCAAGAAGCCGCCAATTATTCCCTGATGAACCTCATAAACTAATTGGGGAAAAAGACGTCGGGATCTTCATGTGGTGGCATTTATGGTGTCCTAAACCTTCTGTGACCTAGGAAGGTTACCATCCAAACGCTAAGTACCACTACAATTTTTTTTCAATAAGGCAAATATGCTGGTTGGTTTCATTTACAAGCCACTATATATTTTGTATCTAATTTGTGTCATACGAACATAAGCGAATTAGAGCATCGTTGTCTTGTGGGGCTTATTTTAGCTCTGTGGATATATACTAGGTTGGTGGGTTAACATACAGCTGTTATTTGAATACCCCTCCTTATGTATGAATGGCGCCCAGTCTTTATCATTTTGTGCACAAAGAACTTTATCATGTGGTTTCTTGGTGATGGGTATTGCATTTGTGTATAGTCAGGCATATTTAAGGGACAGCCACCGTTGAATAGGGGCACCACACACCTAGAGTGCTTAAAGCCCCATTGTCAGGCAGTGTACAGTTGAAGGGGCAGCATTATTCTTACCCCATTTGCTAGTGGGCAATCACACCCAGCTATCAGTATATCACTGCACCAGCCAGTTAACCCTTGAACACATTTGTTGCCCAGTGTGCACTTCTCACACAAACACTTTTTATTATGTGCCATTTGATTGCTTGATAATAAATTTTAGCAAAATTCAAAATATAGGTTTTAGAGGGAAATACTTTTCTCTTTTTGGTCTCATAACTTATATTTCTCTTTAAAAATATTCTTTCTGGTCTACTTAATGTTATGACATGTCTGGGTGATGCATAGCATGAAGCTGTGAGGTCTAGTAATCATTGTTAGGTCACGTCAGAGCTGGATGCGCCAAAGAGACTTAAGAGTGAATAGATCTGGATAATAAATAATAATAATAATAATAATAATATTAATAATAATGTGGAGGCAGTTGCAAATCTAAAAATCTCAAAATTTTGTCAAATTTGAAATAAATTGATCATCTTTAGTCGTATACATCGGTAAAGTGTAGCTGAGCAGCAAAACAAGGGCAACCAGGTGCTTAGATAAATACTACTGACCATGATGATAATGAAATTGGATGATGAATGGTCTCCATAAGGTCCCAAGGCCTGAATCATATTAGAGCTCAAAAATGGAAAGAGATAGCTTGATGAATTAGGTTTTCTCTTTCATAAGCAGGTGCATGTGTGTCACTTAACAGAGGATATAGCACCAAGATGCACTTTGAGAAGATGGCGAGCTGCTCAGGCTGGAAAATCTTGTATCTGGACATTAATGTAAATATACATTTCATATATAGCACCTATCTAAACATTGCCACACTGCTTTATGACAACAATGTTTCCCAATAGCTGTGGCCTTTTACAGCAGGATAATTCTACCTGCCACACTATTGAGGAATAGTTTGAAGAACATAACAAAAGGTAGTTCAAAGTGTTGGTTTGGCCTCTAAATTAATCAAAAAAAAAAAGTCCAATTTCTGGAGTTGTTAACGTGGAACTGCTAAAATCTCAACATAACATTATACGACATAAGTCTACCTATTTATAGCTATGATATTCTTCCTTCATAATATGCTTTAGATATTCTATAATTGGCACAGATAATTCTTAAGGCCCCGTCACACTAAGCAACATCGCTAGCAACATCGCTGCTAACGAACAACTTTTGTGACGTTGCTAGCGATGTTGCTGTGTGTGACATCCAGCAACAACCTGGCCCCTGCTGTGAGGTCGTTGGTTGTTGCTGAATGTCCTGGGCCATTTTTTAGTTGTTGCTGTCCCGCTGTGAAGCACAGATCGCTGTGTGTGACAGCGAGACAGCAACAACTAAATGTGCAGGCAGCAGGAGCCGGCTTCTGCGGAGGCTGGTAACCAATGTAAACATCGGGTAACCAAGAAGCCCTGTCCTTGGTTACCCGATATTTACCTTTGTTACCAGCGTCCGCCGCTCTCACTGTCAGTGCCGGCTCCTGCTCTGTGCACATGTAGCTTCAGCACACATCGGGTTAATTAACCCGATGTGTGCTGTAACTAGGAGAGCAAGGAGCCAGCGCTAAGCATTGTGCGCTGCTCCCTGCTCTGTGCACATGTAGCTGCAGCACACATCGGGTTAATTAACCGGATGTGTGCTGTAACTAGGAGAGCAGGGAGCCAGCGCTAAGCATTGTGCGCTGCTCCCTGCTCTGTGCACATTTAGCTGCAGCACACATCGGGTAATTAACCCGATGTGTGCTGTAACTAGGAGAGCAGGGAGCCAGCGCTAAGCAGTGTGTGCTGCTCCCTGCTCGTGTAGCTCCGTGCGGTGGTAACCAAGGTAAATATCGGGTTGGTTACCCGATATTTACCTTAGTTACCAAGCGCAGCATCTTCCACGCGGCGCTGGGGGCTGAGGGCTGGTCACTGGTTGCTGGTGAGCTCACCAGCAACTTGTGTAGTGACGCTCCAGCGATCCCTGCCAGGTCAGGTTGCTGGTGGGATCGCTGGAGCGTCGCAGTGTGAAATCTCACCAGCAACCTCCTAGCAACTTACCAGCGATCCCTATCGTTGTTGGGATCGCTGGTAAGTTGCTTAGTGTGACTGGACCTTTACTTTAGCATTTGACAATTATAAAATAGAACATAATACATGATGCTCAAGGGCGGACACACCTTTGGTGCAAACTGTGCAGCTACAGAGGCTCCCAAGAAGTAAGGGGGGCACTTCCAGTTCCAAGGTTGGAAATAGATTTTGTCACAGAAACATAAATGGGTGCATTATGATGAGTTATTATACTGCAAAGGGCGGGGAATGCTGTTTGTGCACAGGGACCCTCTTCTCTGATGATATTATAAATCAGCAACATTAAATAAAATATAAAAAGTTACTACATAAAAAGTAATTGAAAAATTTTTGATATACAGTATATTTATTTTTAATTGCAGTATGCTGAAATACCATGCACATTATACAGACAAAATTAGTTAAATAAAACTGAAACATTTTCTATTATTCCAGATTGTCAATCTGAGAATAGTGATCTAATACTTTTTTTTTTTTATATATAGATTACTGACAAAAGTGCACAAAAAGATCTCTTATGTGTCCTAAAAAAACATTTTAGTGACTGATGGATCCAAATGTCCAGGTTAGTTGTGCGATGCTATCAAGTAGAGCGGGATCCCACAATCTTCCATGACCCGGCTCACAAAGTGCAAGGTTTCTGTCATGATTCCTCTGTGCAGAGCATCTTGCACACTAGATGATGATCTGCTGTGTTTTTATGGACTACTGAGCTGGCAGTGTTACAATTCCTCAGTGCAGAGCATCTTGCACACTAGGAGATGCTCTGCTATGTTTTCCTGGGCTACTCAGCTGGCCAGTTGATTTATTGCTCAGATGTTTCATCATTCTGGTAATTGCTCTGCTTCTTTACTGAGCATGCTTCCCAGAACATTGCCAGTCGTACTCTCTGGTATTGCAGTTGTGCTGTTGGCCTGTGTTTCTGCTAGTGTTCTGATCTTTGTTTTTTCACCCCAGACTGTTGGACCATAAAAATGGACCATAGGATTTGTTGAGAAATTTTCAATACCCCATATATGATGGAAAACTACTTTTTGAGCACACTGCAGGGCTTAGAAGGGAAGGAGCAACATTTGACATTTGAAGCACATAATTGGCTGGAAAAGATTGTGGTCGCTATGTTGTATTTACTGAGCCCCTGATGGGCCTAAACAGGGGAAACCCCCCACAGGTGACAACATTTTGGAGACTACACCCTTTAAAGAAATATGTCTACAGGTGGGATGAGCATTTTGAACCAATTTAGCCTCACTACCCTGATGACGTTGTGTTTTTGGTGAAACATGTTGAGGAGGCTACAACCTGACTCCTGACTTTTACTAGCATACTCTGTGTTGGGAATATAATACTGAGATAAACAACAGTAGTCCACGCCCACAAATATTTATTTATCTCACAGTTGGTTACTGGGTTATTAGTGTAATACTACTCCCTTACACAGTATGTGATTTTAAATGTGTGTTATAATCATTTATTAAAAGTTAAGGTTTAATAAAATTAGTCTTTAGTTAGGGCAGTTGCTGCTTCAGAAAATTGTAGTTAACAATACAATGTAGCTCCCAATACATTGGGCTTGGCTTGTGCTTCTGGAACTATGCACCCATAAAGCAAGTGGGCTTTCCTCACTATGTTAACATATGGATGCTAACTGTGGTTAAGGCATATTGTGGAGTCAGAAAGGATAGGAACATTTGGATCTACGAAAGCAAATTTAGCTAGATTTGTTTTGGTGGGAGCCATGTTGCTTTTCCAGAGCCTTTGTGCTACCAGTAACTTGACACACCTATATTTCTATTAAGAGATGACAGACTCGAGTGGGGATTTATTTCTCTATGGGTTGAGTTGAAGCTTTTATTGGTGGCATTTTGAGGTACAGAACTTTTTGGATCAGTTCACATATATCCTGTGCTCTACTCTGAGCATTTACATTGGTATTTCCATCTAAATAGCTGAAACACTTGATTCAGATGAAAACCCTGATAGATTAATTCACTAGTGATGCAGGTGGAGTTTCTCCAGACTCCATTTGCCCTCTGTTTAGTGGTATGCAGTTTTTCAGAGGTGCACAAACTTGTAGCTGACAGCACTTCTGTGTACACCTAAAAAGATGTCTAAACAGAAGGACCTCACTGGATCATAGGCCACGGTCCACAGTGGCTCACTCTTCCTTATTATAGAAAATATTTAATTAGGGGTTCTATCTGAATCACATATTATAGAGATTTACATAGAAATGCCTGTGTAAGTACTCAGCGTAGAGCGCAGGATAAATGTGAGCTGAGTCTTATTGCAATCCTTGAGAGGAAGAATGAACAAATCAACAGCAGGTCAAGAATCGGTTTTATTTGTTTTTTACTCCATTCACCATGTGGTATAAGCGATTAGACTTCTTTATTCTTCGGGTCGGTGCAATTACAGCAATACCTGATTTATATACAGTAGTTTTTTTATGTTTGGCTACTATCACGCACTGAGAAATGGTTTTTTTTGGTATTTTTTTTTAAATAATTATGCATTGTCATATTTTCAAAGCTGAAATTTTCTGTATTACTACCGAAAGAATCATGCAACGAGTTTGTTTTTTTGGGAGACAAGTTTACGTTGTTATTGGTATCATATTCAGCATATATCATTTTTGATCACTTTCTTTTACAGTTTTAGTAGGTAAAATGAAGAAAAAACAGCAATTCAGCATTATTATGCTGCTCCACATTTAGTTAAAGTGATAAAAACTTTATTTTTCAGGTCAATATGATTATGGCAATACAATATTTATGTCATTTATTTATGTTTTGCTGGTTTTTCGCAATAAAAGATATTTTATAGAAAAAAAATGTTTTAGCATATACTGTATTTTGAAAACTATAACTATTCTATTTTTTTTTTTTTGCTAATTGAGCTCTATCCATCAAGAGTGTTTTTATGGATAATCATTTATTTGATCGCATTTTATTCCACTTTTTGTTCGATGGTCTTATGAAAAAGCATAGTTTTATGTCGTTTTTGGGGGATGAAATTCACTGAAGGGGTTAAATACTATAACAGTTTTATAGGTCAGGTTGTTCTGGACTGGGCGATACCAAATATGTTTACTTTTTATGTTTGTGTTTACATAAATACCAACATAAAAAGACTGATCAGCACATCCACTAGGTGTGAACCGGTGCACACTGAAAGGTTACAAAAAAAATGCACAGCAGCACTCAGAAAAGCAAAAAAATGTATAAACATTGAATACAGGAATCTTGGCACTGCATTACAGTTTTTAAATAAATATACATATTTATTGGTATATTATCTTAATTTTTTTTCTTTATTTTGTAATTTTTAAAAAATATTTTTACATTTTTTACATTTTTTTTTTACTTAGTCTATATATAGAAATTTAACTTTCATTGCTCTTTTCTCTGATATAATGTATTACCATGCACCACTAGGCAGTGATACAGTACAACAACATAAGCCTTTTGACCATACTTCTGGCATGGTCTAACAGGTTTGCTGTAGCTGGTTAACACAGAGGTTGTTATGACAGCCTCAGGTTGTCATGGCAATGCTCGGGCCCTTGCGATGAAATTGCTGGGGTGCCAATCACATGGGAGAGGGAGCTCCATTTCTCAGTCTCCTAAATGTAGAGATCGATATTGAGGGTGGAATTTAGTGGGTTAAGGCTATGTTCCCACGGGCAAATGTACCTGCGGATTTTGCCGCGGAAAACCTGTGGATTTTTCAGGATTTTCTAGATAAATCCGCAGATTTTAGCAAGTACAGACACTCACCATGTTATTCTATGGGACATGTGTGGAGTGCCGTGTCCATGCTGCTGTATGTGCAGTTGCGGATTATGCTGCAGATGTTCCACAGCCGCACATAACTGCATGTCAATTGTTCATGAGGATTTATCTGCGGAAGTCCCTCCTCTACACTTTAGAGATAGAGGCTGGGACTTCCGCAGGTAAGTTGCACGAATGTCCGCAGGTTTACCGCAGATATTTTGCTGGAATCCCGCAGCTATCCATTTCGGGAAGCTGCTGCGGTAAACCTGCGGACTTACCTGCAGATATATTCCGCGGGTACATTGTCCCGTGGGCACATAGCCTAATAGCCTGAGTAGTGCAGGCACCATTCCAGACTATATGAACTGGGTCTTGGCTGTCTTGTAAGCTGAGCTCCTGGCAGTGATCCCTTGACACACATGATCGCCATTATCTACCCATACATCATTTGTCGGGAACCCCTTCCCAATCATGGTGTATTGGTATGTCATAGTAAAACGCCCACACCGGGGCTTGCAGGGCTCGCACGGTCACCGGGCCGGTGGTATTCGGGGTCAGGCTGTGAGTGGCCCGACCAGGCTTCCGTGACCTCGGCGGGTTTCAATAAAAGGGAAAGTCCGACAGTCAGTCCGGTGTGACAAGGGGGGATGGAAGGAGGGTAATGGGGTTCCTGGGGAGCTTGCCATCGCTCACGGCAGCCACTGAGGTCTCAGCCTCCCCTGCCACCGGTAGGAAATGGTACGGGATGGGGACGGGGGATGCTAGCAGAGCCACCCGTGGAATGGGGCCAGTTGTTCAGCCGCCGCTGCACAGTATCTCTCCGGGGCAGGTGTTATAAGCAGCCAGATGAAATCGCTCCCCACAGGTGGAGCGGGGGAGCCCCGGGAGGTGTATGAGACCCAGAGCAACAGTCCTCAGGGACACCGAGGGCACAGGACGGCGGCATTACTCACACCAGTCACGGAGTGCGGGTTCCAATTTATCTTTATTTTAAAGTCCGTTCCTCATCGCACCCGGGTGCTGGTCCTCGCCGCCTGTAGCCTCTGGTTGGTCCCAGGAAGGTAGGAGGAAGGGTCCGGTGGAGTGATCTGGGGGTCCCTCTCTTTCAGTGCGTTAATGCTATCCTCGTGGCATGGAGCATCTTGTGGACCCGCCGCCATTCCGTCTCTCTCTCTTCCGGTAGCGTAACACCAACTGCCACCAGGTACAACATTCTCCAAAGATCCCCAGTCCTCAGCTCCAGTCCCTTCCTCAGATGTTATCAGCCCTGGTCTCGTGGCATCTCCTCAACAAGAGCTGTCCTCCGGAAGTCTGCACTCTCTTGCAACCTCTAACGTTCTGTCAAACGTTTTGACTGTTCTGTACTGAACTCATTCATTCAGGGCCCCCCTCCCATCAGGTTGTCATGGGGACCTGCACACCTGCTCACTGGGAGACAGGAGGAGTCATGCAGACACAAACTACGTGCTGCAAAACGTTTTAACTCCTTCCTGCCAGTGTGCTTGTCCTCCTGGAAAAATGGGGTAACATTTAAAACCCTGTAATGACCCGGTTGCAGGGGCGTTACAATAGGTCATGAAGGTGTTAAAGTTTTTATATATACATATATATATATATATATATATATATATATATACACTTCGTTGACAAGAGTTGAGTGCAATGCTATCCATAATAAAATCTGACAAGTGTAACTATATTTTAATGATTACTTTTTGCATTTCTGAGAATACGTTAATTTATTTTTAGCACACATTGGCTGCATACAGTCATTATGCGCTGTTACTAAGGAAAGCTGCTTCAGTTAATCATCTATAAATGTGATATTACTTTTTACAGCAGAATAATAATGTGCAAGACGGTTAATTCTCCTTTATATGTAAAAAAAGACAATAAAAAGGTACAGAGAAAGATTAATTTGCCACTACAGCCATACAACATACCAAATTGGAAGTGTTGTGTAAGGGCTCATTCAGGGCTCATTCAGACTTCTGATTTTTTCATGTATGAGAAAAATAGACTGTTTTTTTGATCGAAGTGTGGTTTAAGCATCGCCAGGTTTTCTTTATGTGGAGAAAAAAAAGTTTTCCATCTTCTCCATTCTGACAGCCTGTGAGCATGGTCTGATTTTTTTATGGGCTAATAGCAGGGGCGTAACTACCGCAGTCACAGGGGTCGCCATTGCGACCGGGCCCGCAGGGTTAGGGGCTTAGCCTGCAGATCAGCAGCCGGGTCTTCTCTGTAAGAGAGGAGCTGCGCTGTTTAGTGGCAGACCAAACTGCCGCTATGTGCCTGTGAATCAGGGGGGCCCGGTGTCAGCTGCGGTGAAGGGCACCAGGACCCCCTCACCCGTCATCACACATAGCAATGATGAAAAATGTAGAGGAGTGCTCCACTCCATTTTTCTTCATTCTCCCCCCCGTGCCTGCCTGCGCTCGCAGAGCGTGGGGTGACGTCATCACTGCGCGTTGCTGAGCTGAAACAGCAGAGCACAGGACGGGATGATGCTGACTGGAGCAGCGAGGAACGAGGGGTGGTGAGGACAGTGCAGTGGCTGACATATAGCCTGTGCAATTTTTGTACCAGGCATAGAGGGGAGGGGGGCCCTCGCAACTAAGGGAGGGCCATGCACTAATAAGTATTATGTATGTCTGGGGTCCGATTCACTCACCAGGAAACTGCTGAGTGCCGATCAGCCCCGGAACCAGTAAGATACCCACCCTATGTGCCTGTGCAGCTCTGCTCAGTGCTCTGCAGGACACTGCCCCTCCACCTGCTAAGAGTGAGGGTAGAAGATGGAGGCCGCAGCAAAAGAGGAGCAGCTTATTCTTAACATTCTGTGTGTGTGGAGTTAATTTCAGGTCAGAGCTGAGGGGGCAGCAGGAACATGGAGGCCGCACAGCTCCACATCCACAGCAGGAGAGGAAGAGCAGGAAAAGCCCCATAGGTCATCAGCAACTTATGAAAAAGCAGAGAGCTGAGCATATACTTATTGGGTCTGTCTGTTTGCTTTTTTATATATATATATATATATATATATATATATATATATATATATATATATAAAATATATGTGAATGTGTGCATACAATCTCTGTGTATAAGTAGAATGTGTGTATGTACCCTTTGTTTGTATGTATAGTACATATGCTTGTGTGTATATGTGCATGTGCCTCTCTCTCTCTATATATATATGTGTGTATGTAAATGTGTGCATACAGTATATGTATCTCTGCATAAATAGTATATGTATATGTGCGCGTGTGTATATATATATATATAGAATGTGTGTATGTCTATGTGTGTGTTTGTGTGTGTGTGTGTGTGTGTGTGTGTGTATGTGTATTTATCCTCTTCAGAACCAGAAGTCCTCTTCGCAGCTGCTCTGATCTATGTTTGCAGCAGTGATGTCATGACTATAACATGTGACTGCTGGAGCCAATCACTGAGCTCAGTAGTCACGCCAAGGTAGATGGCATCAGTTGCACAGCCCTGTGATTAGCTAAACTGTTCATGCGTGACATTATTACTGCAGGCTGTAAACATAGACGGAGAAGCATAGAGACATCACTGGACCAGGTGAGAATGAGTAACTCTGTTTTTATTATTTTTTCCAAGTGAAAGATGATCAGCACAACAAAACTTAAAATGGTAAAATGGAAAACCCCAAGAGCCAGAGCGAAGGTGTGGGAGGGGTTCAAGAGGGGGTATGGTCAATTCTTGCACAGGGGCCCTTTGCTCTCAATATCCGTGTCCACCCCTGAAAGATTTGTTTTTTTGTTTTGTTTTGTTTTTTTTTAAATTCGTGAGTACATGGTGGCCAGAGGCCTATGAGGATTCATTACACGGTATGGGGGCTGTATAATACAATATGAAAGACACCTTATACATATTTTGGGAATGCATTATAATACTGGGAGGTATATGGGTGTGCATTATAAGACATGGAGGCCTATAGAGTGCATTAAATAGTATTAGGGCTGCATACTACAATATGAAGAACTATGGGGTACATTATAAAACATTCAGGACTATGGAGCTGCATTATAATATATGGAGGACTATGGGTGTGCATTAAACTGTATGTGTGCTGCATAATACAATATGAAGGACTATGGGGTGGATTATAAAATATGGAGGACTATGGAGGCTACATTATAATATATGGAGAATAGTGGGGTGAATTATAATACATGGAGGAATATAGATGCAGTATAATATGTAGAGGACTATGGGGTAATTTATAATACATGGAGAACTGTGGGATGCATTATAATACATGGAGGACTATGGGGGTGCATTATAAAACATGCAGGACTATGGGGGCTGCATTATAATATATGATGGACAATGGGGTGCAGTATATTAGTTGGAGGACTATGGTGTGAATTATACATGGAGGACTATGGGGGTGCATTCTAATATATGAAGGGTTATGTAGGACCCATTATACTTTATGGAATAGTATGTGGGGGCCATTATAGTATTTGGAGATATAATAATAATAATATACGAGTGGGGACAAAGCTACAAGCATGGGATGGGAAAGTTTTGATGCTCTTTCCCTCATCACCAAGATTTCCCATTCTCTGATATCATGGGAAAGATGGGTGCTGAGGGAAAGATGTAGAGCAGAGCATGGGAAAGGTGGGTGCTGAGGGAAAGATGTAAAGCAGAGCATGGGGAAGGTGAGGACAAGATATCAAAACATAGGAATGCTGAGTGCTGATAGAAAAAGGATTTCAGATCATGGGAAACCTTGGTGCTGAGTAGAGTTGAGCGCGGTTCGTGGTTCGTGGTTCTCCAGTTCTAGGTTCGAGTGATATTTGGGCTGTTCGAAATCGAACTAGAACTCGAGCTTTTTGCTAAAAGCTCGATAGTTCTAGATGCGTTCGAGAACGGTTCTAGCAGCAAAAAGCAGGGCTTTTTACAGCTACAGTGAGCAGGAGCCATCGCTGGCAGCCTGCCACAAGCTGGTAACCAAGATAAACATCTTAGTTACGTGCAGGAAGCCCACACTTTCCCGCTCAGCTCGCTCCACCCCCTCCTGCCCGCGGCATGTACACATACATACACATACACAAACACACACACACACATCCACATCCCCCCCCCCCCCGCCCGCCCGCCCGCCCGCTCGCTCGCTCGCTCGGCTTACCTGCGGTGATGAAGTCCCGCCATCCCGACCTCAGCGCTGTCACTGTCCTCCATGGCCGCCGCTTGTCACATCACCTATCGCTTCCGACCCGAGACTGACTAGCGGTGACGTCACGGACCTCTCGCGATACTTGGTGTGAAGGCGCCGGGCTGTCATTGAGCTCAGTGACAGGGGCTGTCAGTGTGCTGGAGATCAGCGCAGGTAATGTACCTCACTGACAGCAGCACTTGTCACCCCCCTGCAGTGACCTGGGCTGACCCATTGATGTTAGCTCAGGTCACTGCACTGCTCTCCCAGCCAATGGGGAACATCCTGCTCTTCATTGACTGGGACAGTGTGCATCGTCATGGCAACCCCTTGGATTACACCAGACCTGGATTTGTTTTTCAATCTAATAAATTGGTTAAAGAGGGAATGTTTTGGGGAGTGTTTTTTCAAATAAAAATGTGTTTGTCGTGTATTTTTTTTTATTACTGACTGGGTTGGTGATGTCGGGTATCTGATAGACGCCTGACCTCACCAACCCCAGGGCTTGATGCCAGGTGACATTACACATCTGGTATTAACCCCAAATATTACCCCGTTTGCCACCGCACCAGGGCGCGGGATGAGCTGGGGCGAAGCACCAGGATTGGCGCATCTAATGGATGCGCCACTTCTGGGGCGGCTGCGGCCTGCTATTTTTAGGCTGGGGAGATTCCAATAACCATGGACCTCCCTAGTCTGAGAATATCAGGCCCCAGCTGTCTGCTTTACCTTGGCTGGTGATCCAATTTTGGGGGACCCCTACGTGTTTTTTTTTTCAATTATTTATTTAATTTAAAATAACAGCGTGGGGTGCCCTCAGTTTTGGATTACCAGCCAAGGTGAGGTTGCCAGCTGTGGTCTGCAGGCTGCAGCCGTCTGCTTTACCCTAGCTGGCTACAAAACTAGGGGGAACCCTATGTCATTTTTTTTTTCATTTTTTTGGCTAAATACAAAGCTAAGCACCCCTTAGTGCCACATGAAAGGTACCAAAGGGTGTTCCACTTTTTCTCCATTTTTTTCTCCACTTTCTCTCCACTTTTTCTCCACTTTTTCTCCATTTTTTTCTCCACTTATTCTCCACTTTTTATCCTCTTATTCTCCACTTTTTCTCCACTTTTTCTCCACTTTTTCTCCTCTTATTCTCCACTTTTTCTCCACTTTTTCTCCACTTTTTCTCCATTTTTTTCTCCACTTTCTCCACTTTTTCTCGACTTTTTTCTCCACTTTTTCTCCTCTTATGCTCCACTTTTTCTCCTCTTAATCTCCACTTTTTCTCCACTTTTTCTCCACTTTTTTCTCCACTTTTTCTCCTCTTATGCTCCACTTTTTCTCCACTTTTTCTCCACTTCTTCTCCACTTTTTCTCCACTTTTTCTCCTCTTAATCTCCACTTTTTCTCCTCTTATGCTCCACTTTTTCTCCACTTTTTCTCCACTTTTTCTCCACGTTTTCTCCACTTTTTTCTCCACTTTTTCTCCTCCTATGCTCCACTTTTTCTCCACTTTTTCTCCACTTTTTCTCCACGTTTTCTCCACGTTTTCTCCACTTTTTTCTCCACTTTTTCTCCTCTTATGCTCCACTTTTTCTCCACTTTTTCTCCACTTTTTCTCCTCTTAATCTCCACTTTTTCTCCACTTTTTCTCCACTTTTTCTCCACTTTTTCTCCACTTTTTCTCCACTTTTTTCTCCACTTTTTCTCCACTTTTTCTCCTCTTATGCTCCACTTTTTCTCCACTTTTTCTCCACTTTTTCTCCACTTTTTCTCCTCTTATGCTCCACTTTTTCTCCACTTTTTCTCCACTTTTTCTCCACTTTTTCTCCACTTTTTCTCCACTTTTTTCTCCACTTTTCCTCCACTTTTTCTCCTCTTATGCTCCACTTTTTCTCCACTTTTTCTCCACGTTTTCTCCACGTTTTCTCCACTTTTTTCTCCACTTTTTCTCCTCTTATGCTCCACTTTTTCTCCACTTTTTCTCCACTTTTTCTCCTCTTAATCTCCACTTTTTCTCCACTTTTTCTCCACTTTTTCTCCACTTTTTCTCCACTTTTTTCTCCACTTTTTCTCCACTTTTTCTCCTCTTATGCTCCACTTTTTCTCCACTTTTTCTCCACTTTTTCTCCTCTTATGCTCCACTTTTTCTCCACTTTTTCTCCACTTTTTCTCCTCTTATGCTCCACTTTTTCTCCACTTTTTCTCCACTTTTTTCTCCACTTTTTCTCCTCTTATGCTCCACTTTTTCTCCACTTTTTCTCCACTTTTTCTCCACTTTTTCTCCTCTTATGCTCCACTTTTTCTCCACTTTTTCTCCACTTTTTCTCCATTTTTTTCTCCACTTATTCTCCACTTTTTCTCCTCTTATTCTCCACTTTTTCTCCACTTTTTCTCCACTTTTTCTCCTCTTATTCTCCACTTTTTCTCCACTTTTTCTCCACTTTTTCTCCATTTTTTTCTCCACTTTCTCCACTTTTTCTCCACTTTTTTCTCCACTTTTTCTCCTCTTATGCTCCACTTTTTCTTCTCTTAATCTCCACTTTTTCTCCACTTTTTCTCCACTTTTTCTCCACTTTTTTCTCCACTTTTTCTCCTCTTATGCTCCACTTTTTCTCCACTTTTTCTCCACTTTTTCTCCACTTTTTCTCCTCTTAATCTCCACTTTTTCTCCTCTTATGCTCCACTTTTTCTCCACTTTTTCTCCACTTTTTCTCCACTTTTTCTCCACTTTTTCTCCTCTTATGCTCCACTTTTTCTCCACTTTTTCTCCTCTTAATCTCCACTTTTTCTCCTCTTATGCTCCATTTTTTCTCCACTTTTTCTCCTCTTATGCTCCACTTTTTCTCCACTTTTTCTCCACTTTTTCTCCTCTTATGCTCCACTTTTTCTCCACTTTTTTCTCCACTTTTTCTCCTTTTATGCTCCACTTTTTCTCCACTTTTTCTCCACTTTTTCTCCACTTATGCTCCACTTTTTCTCCACTTTTTCTCCACTTTTTTCTCCACTTTTTCTCCTCTTAATCTCCACTTTTTCTCCACTTTTTCTCCACTTTTTCTCCATTTTTTCTCCACTTTTTCTCCACTTTTTTCTCCACTTTTTCTCCACTTTTTCTCCTCTTATGTTCCACTTATTCTCCACTTTTTCTCCACTTTTTCTCTACTTTTTCTATGGTCGGTCTACCCATTAGCTCTGCCATGCATAGTGTAGCTCTACACCTACTGTACATGTTACTTCATGATTGACATCTTTTTCGTACCAGAGCTGTCTAAGCCTACTCTGACCCCATATTTGTCATTACTATATTGTCCTTGTACTGTATTATGACATTTGTATCATGTGTTTCATTTCTTGCTGTGTTGCAATTTTTTTGCTGCATCCCAATTGTACCTCTACATTGTTCGAGTTTATGTTATTGTTCTCTCACTCTTATGTGATACTGATTATTGTCATTTTTCATGATTACATGCAGATAAGTCCAATCTGACGAAGGCTCAGGCCGAAACGTCATTTGTAACTTGTTTTGGACAAAAACATATATGCTTATGAAAAAAAAATTTTCTTAATACGGACCAATAAAGAGTGATTTTGCATTACTATCCGTTGTGACTTACTGACTTAGTCTGGGAGATATAGAGTGCCGAGGTTACTCACTAATTTTATCTATTATTACCTCTGAGCACCTATATACCAGTGAGCAGAGCTTCCTCTACAGTAGTTCTCCTGATTAGGCATGCCCTTACCTCATGAGCAGGGCATTGCAGCTTTGGTAGCAACCATTACGACATGGACTCTGCTGCTGTGGACCCGGGGAGAGTGAGTGCAGATTCATTGCACCCACACTCCTCACATGAAGGGTCCGCACTCCTAGAAAATGGGGGATACGTTCCCTGAGTGTCTCCCCCCCATATTCTAGACGGTCCAGAGTCGTCGTGGGACCCCTTTATTTTTTTTCTTACAATAAATTGGTGAAAGAGGAAATGTTTTGGGGACTGTTTTTTCAAATAAATTTCTTTTGTCGATTTTTTGTTTTTGTTAGTACTGACAGTTTATGATGTTGGGTATCTAATAGACGCCATGACATCACAAACTGCTGGGCTTGATCTCAGGTGACTTTACAGCTAGTATCAACCCGATTTATTACCCCGTTTGCCACTGCACCAGGGCACGGGATGAGCTGGGGTGAAGCGCCAGGATTGGCGCATCTAGTGGATGCGCCACGTCTGGGGTGCCTGCGGCCTGCTATTTTTAGGCTGTGAAGGCCCAATAACTATGGACCTTCCCACCCTGAGAATACCAGACCACAGCTGTCCGCTTTACCTTGGCTGGTGATCCAATTTGGGGGGTCCCCTACTTTTATTGTGTAATTATTAATATTTATAAAATAATTATAAAAAAGAGCCTGAGGGGACCTCCACATTGGATCCCCAACCACGGTAAAGCTGCCAGCTGTGGTTTTCAGGCTACAGCCGTCTGCTTTACCCTAGCTGGCTATCAAAAATGGGGGGACCCAACGTAATTTTTTTTTTTTAACTATTTTTTAAATAGAAAAAATTAATGGGCTTCCCTGTATTTTGATTGCCAACCAAGGTAACGGCAGGCAGATGGGGGTGGCAACCCATAGCTGTCTGCTTTATCTGCGCTGAGAATCAAAAATACCGCGGAGCGCTACGTCATTTTTTTAAAGATTTATTTTTACAGCACTGTGATGTCCAGCAATCAAAATACAGGGAAGCCCATTTTATTTTTAGTTATTTAAATAAATAATTAAAAAAAATATATGTTAGCTCCCACTGCATTTTTTGTATTGCTAGCTAAGGGTAATCCAAGCAGCTACTGGCTGCTAACCCCCACTGCTTGGTGTTACCTTCACTGGCAATGGAAAATCCAGGGAAGCATTTTTTTTTTTTTTTGCCAAAAAGCTACAAAAAAAGGACGTGAGCTTCGCCATATTTTTGTATGCTAGCCAGGTATAGCAGGCAGGTGCTGGAAGAGTTGGATACAGCGCCAGAAGATGGCGCTTCTATGAAAATGCCATTTTCTGAGGTGGCTGCAGACTGCAATTCGCAGCAGTGGGGCCCAGAAAGCTCAGGCCAACCGGTGGTGCGGATTCCAATCCCAGCTGCCTAGTTGTACCTGGCTGGACACAAAAATGGGGCAAAGCCTACGTCATTTATTTTCTAATTATTTCATGAAATTCATGAAATAATAAAAAAAGGGCTTCCCTTTATTTTTGGTTCCCAGCCGGGTACAAATAGGCAACTGGGGGTTGGGGGCAGCCGTACCTGCCTGCTGTACCTGGCTAGCATACAAAAATATGGCGAAGCCACATAATTTTTTCAGGGGGCAAAAAACTTCTGCATACAGTCCTGGATGGAGTATGCTGAGCCTTGTAGTTCTGAAGCTGCTGTCTGTCTGTATGGAGAAGAGCAGACAGCAGCTGCAGAACTACAAGGCTCAGCATACTCCATCCAGGACTGTATGCAGAAGTTTTTTGCCCACCAAAAAAATGACGTGGGCTTCGCCATATTTTTGTATGCTAGCCAGGTACAGCTGGCAGCCACGGGCTGCCTCCAACCCCCAGTTGCCTATTTGTACCCGGCTGGGAACCAAAAATATAGGGAAGCCCGTTTTTTTTAATTATTTCACTTATTTCATGAAATAATTAAAAAACAAATGACGTGGGCTTCGCCCTATTTTTGTGTCCAGCCGGGTACAACTAGGCAGCTGGGGATTGGAATCCGCAGCACAGGTTAGCCCGAGGTTTGTGGGCGCCTCTGCTGCGGATTTCAGTCCGCAGCCGTCCCAGAAAATGGCGCTCTCATAGAAGCGCCATCATCTGGCGCTGTATCCAACTCTTCCAACAGCCCTGGAGCCGGGTGGCTTGTTGGGTAATCATGAGTTAATACTGGCTTTGTTTTACCAGCCAGTATTAAGCCAGAGATTCTTAATGTCAGGCACGTTTGACCCGGCCATTAAGAATCTCCAATAAAGGGTTAAAAAAAGACACCACACAGAGAAAAAATACTTTAATAGAAATAAATACACAGACACATTAGAGACTCCATCTTTATTACCCCTGTCAGCCCTCCACGATCCTGCTCTTCTGTCTTCTTTCTTTCTAGTGTAGTAGTAGTGACGATTGTAGTGAGGGGCATCACTTGGGGCTGGGGAACCTCCATCCTAACTACAATGCTCACTACAATCGGGAAGCAGCGTGCAGCCTTCACTCCGTGAGTGATCACTGCTGGCTGCTAGCGGTAACGCTGACAGACGCGTTACCATAGCAACGGTGCTCCCGGAGCCGCGGTTAGCGGTGACGTCACCGCTAACTGCGTTGCTATGGCAACGGTGATCTCCGTTAATGACCGGCTGTGTCAGCCGGTCCCTAACGGAACGGGGAGTCGACCGTGTGCTAGAGCATGTCGCCGGTACACGGCGATACACATATGTGCACCGTGTACCGGAGAGATGCACTCGCAGGTCCTACATGACGTGTCATAGTCATGTGACCAGTCTGTAGCCAATGAGATAATAGCCACGTGACTGGTCACATGGCTATTTTGACGTCACGATAGGTCCTGCTTCTCTGCTGGCAGTGCAGGTCACCGGGAGGATTCAGCGATCATCGGATGGAATAGCGGCAGGAGACAGAGTGCAGAAGGGATCGCGAGGACCGGTAAGTGTTATGGCAATGTTTATTAACTGTTTGTGTACATTTATAATGCATTTTTATGTGTTTGTGATTGCCTCCCATTCTAGCCTATACGTTCGAGTTCGGTTCGTCGAACGTTCGACGAACCGAACTCGAACGGGACCCCCGTTCGGCGAACCGGCCTCGAGCCGAACCGGGACCGGTTCGCTCATCTCTAGTGCTGAGGGAAAGAGCCCAGTGTCAGTCACGCTATCCTGTACCCTGAGTGTCAGCATCATTATCCTGTACCCCGAGTGTCGGTGTACAGTTGGGGGGGCAGGTCCAAACTTTGCACCGGGGCCCATCAAACTCTAGTTACGCCACTGAGAAAATATGTACTTTTTTAACATTCAAATAGGACGTCTTACTTCGAGCCGATAGAGCAATACCTATATAAATGGCTTGTTGTAAATCAGCATAACAAACTCACATATTACACTTTTCTTCTACTTCAAAATATTTTTTTTAAAGATATAGAGTGTAATATACACAAAATGTGAGATATCACCAAAAGACATTGCATATAGTCCACATCTAGAATACCATTAAAAAAGAACTTTTTGCCATTAAACATTTGCTCCGTATGATCACAAGGAAACTTTCTTGGTGTCTGTATATTCAGAGGCACTGGACACATCACATCATTGACTTTTTCAGGCATGATTGATGGATACAAACAAAAGGAAATCTCTGTAGAATGTTAACAACAATATCTTTATAAACTATCTTTATGCTAATTAATAAAAGACAATGCCCAAAATGTGAATACAACCCTGAATAAATATATAAATACCTGCATTATAAATAAAACAATTTACATATCTAGAAAATCTATAGAAATACTCTCCATGGATCAAGCCCTTTTAGTAATAGAGAATTCCTGGTGAAAATACAATACGCCTCACCTTGAAGTAAAAATTTTGTTTTCCACTTTATTAAGACTTTAAATTTATTTTACAACAAAGCTCTATGAACATATATGACATCTTTCTTTATAGAAGTGTTCAGCATTACACCCCAGTTCTACCCTTCTTTTTTTCAATTTAATTTGATTTCCTAATTGGGTTACACATTTTTCTATTTTTTTTTTTTGGGGGGGGGGGGATTTATTGAATCTCTCCTTCCCAGGCCTCCACACTGTCCAAAATATGCCATGCCACAATGGCATTTTAAGATGTACAGTTAGGTCCAGAAATACATGGACAGAGATACAAATTTTGGCATTTTACCTGATTACCAAAACATATTCAACATATGCTTATGTAATTGATACGCATTTTTAAGTGCATATTTTTAGCTTTAATTTGAGGGTATTCACATCCTAATTGAGGTAAGAGATTAGCAATTACAGCTCTTTAACATGCCACTGTCTCTTTTTCAAGGGACCAAAAGTAATTGGACAATTATCTCAAAAGCTCTTTAATGGGCTACATAGGCTATTCCCTCATTAATCCACCATTAATTAAGCACTTAAAAGATCTGGAGCTGATGCCAGGTTTGACATTTGCATTTGGAAATTGTTGTTGTGAACCCACAACATGTGGTCAAAAGAGCTCTCCATGGAGAAAAAATAGACCATCATTGGGTTTAAAAAAAAAGCAAAAAAATCCATCAGAGGGATAGCAGTAATGTTAGGGATGACCAAGCCAAGAGTATGGTATATTGTGGAAACAAAATGAGCAAACTGGAGAGCTGGGGAAGTCCAAAGGCCTGGATGTCCAAGGGAGACAATAATGGTGGATGATCACAGAATCCTTTCCTTAGTAAAGGAAAACCCCTTCACAATATCCACCCAAGTGAAGAACACTCTCCAGGATGTACGTGTTTCAGTATCTAAGTCTACCATAAAGAGAAGACTTCATGAAAGCAAATACAGTGGGCTCACCACAAGATAGAAAAAAGGAAAGATCCAGCACCAAAATTTTCCATAAAAAGTTCTGCCTTGTACTTTGAGAAATCACATACATGAGAAAATCAAATATGTCCCATGATGTGGACCTAATAAGGCCCCCGCCTTACGTGTTTTGGAGATGACTCCTTACTCATATGCATACACAGATAAATAAAACAAATCCATATTTAAAACCAACCTAGTACAAAACACACATAAATGTGATAATTAATTAACAACATTTCAAACATTAACCATTTTGGAGAAACACTCCACTACCTAATTCTATAAAGTCACACTATTTGTATACCTAAAAAGCTGTTTAATGGTGAAAATTACAAATTCAACAGATTAAATACATATTTATTTTCCTGAGAATGAGGCAGATCCCATAATATGCAACCACAAACATTTCTTCTGCCTGCATACCACACATGTTTTTATATACATGCATAATTTCGTAATGAAATAAAATTATTTCAGTCTTTGTCACCCTCTCTCTGAATTTATAATGCTCCTATATCCCCCTACTAAACTCAATAGGATATATTCCTCAATAACAGTTTGAAACTTATAATAATAATAATAATAAATAATAATAAAAAGAACCATTACATGATACAAACCGTTAATAAGCCTTAAAAATAGAAAGGCCAGATTAGACTTTGTCAAAAATCATCTAAAGGAGCCAGCTCAGTTCTGGAAAAGCACTCTATGGACAGATGAAACTAAGATCAACCTGTACCAGAATGATGAAAAGAAGAAAATATGCAGACGGCATGAAGCGGCTGATGTTCTAAAGCACAACACATCCTCTGTAAAACATAGTGGAGGCAGTGTGATGGCCGGGCATGCAAGGCTTCCAATGACACTGGGTGCCTAGTGTTTATTGATGATGTGACTGAATACAGAAGCAGCCGGATGAATTCTGAAATGTACAGGGCTTTACTTTCTCCTGAGATTCCACCAAATGCAGAATAAAATAATAAGTAAATCTTTTTTTTACATACATCAGGAACACTGTCCCCATTGGGGCTCAGAATCTAAATTCACTATCTGTATGTCTTTGGATTGTGGGAGGAAATTGGAGTACCTGAAGGAAACCCACGCAAACATGGGGAGAACATACAAACTCCTTGCAGATGGTGTCCTTGGTGGGATTTGAACCCAGGACCCCAGCGTTGCAAGACTGCAGTGCTAACCACTGAGCCACCGTGCCACCCCATGGTTGATTGGACGGCGCTTCAACATACAGATGGACAATGATCCAAAACATACTGCAAAAGCAGTTTGGCAGTTTTTTAAGGCAAAAAAGTGGAATATTCTGTAATGGCCGAGTCATCACCTGCTCTGCACCCCATTGTACTGCATTTCACATTTTTTTTAAAAAAAACTTAAGGCAAAAAGATCCACAAACAAGCAACAACTGAAGTCAGCTGCAGTAAAGGCCCAGCAAAGCATGCAAAGGAGGAAACCCAATATTAGTGAGGTCCATGGCTTCCAGACATCAGGCAGTCATTGCTGCAAAAGATTCTCTACAAAGAATTAAAAATGAACATTTTATTTATGGTAAAGTAAATTTGTCCAATTACTTTTGAGTCCCCGAAATGAGGAAAAATAGTAGAATAAAACAGCATCCGTAAAATCTAATAAAATTTAAATTTTAATGAAAAAAATAAAAAACATAAAAATGTTTCACGGAAGCATGTGTAGACACACAGGTCTACATGTTTCAAGCAGATGGACTGCTCTTAATCATTTGGTCATGATTAAGTGCAGTCCATCTGCTTAAAACGTGTAGACCTGCATGTCTACACATGGTTGCATAAACCGTTTTCATGTTTTTAATTTTCTTCATTAAAATTTAAATTTTATTATATTTGACGAATACTGTTTTTTTCTACTATTTTTCTTCATGTGAATACCTGAATGCCGGCTCAGGTTTCCGAGCTCCGCACCTATATGCCTGCTGTCTGGTGAGCTGTTACTTTCTCTTTATTTTTGCCCTAAAATGAGGAGGCTTTGTAGAAAAGTGGTTGTAATTCCTAAGCATTTTAGAGGATATTTTTGTTTAACCTTTTTAAATAAACCTGACAGTCTGCACGTCAATTGCATCTCGGTTGTTTCATTTTAAATAAAAAATAGCGGCATGCAAAAGCCAAATCACGAAGATTTGATCACTGTCCAAATGTTTCTACCCCTAACTGTATATCTTGACATTGAAAAGCTAAAAAATCCACAAATTTAAATTTTATGATCCTAAAGTAAAGAAATTCTATATTCATTTAAAACAAATTTCCCATTACTGAGATAGGAGATAGGAATTTTTTCAAAGAAGAGAGAAAGGTGGGAGGAGCAAGAGGAAGAAGGAAGAGCTAAGAAAAGGGACCAAAACTGCAACAAAAAGCATGTGTTTCTTTGCCAGGAGACGCAGATTTGATGCACAAATATCTGCATACAAATACTCAATTTGCACGCATTGCCTAATCTGGTAATCTGGCATTTAGGTCAATGACTTCACCTGAAGTGAGGTCATTGAGTTCAATGAGTTCATATTAGTTCAGTTCACCTGCATTCACAGCTGGGGTTGTGTTTTATGTTTTGAGGGCTAATAAATTAGAGAAAGGTATTTTTTTTTTAATAAAGGATTCTTATGTGTGTTTTGTGTTTGTTTCTTTTTACTTACTGGCCGTGACCCACAATTCGACACTCTAGCAGCACTTTCAGTGAGAGTAGCGGGTGAGCCCCAGATGTGACAGCCAGTAAACTAAAAGACATCACTGCTCATAGCTAGGCTTCCCCCATTGCTGTCAGTGTTTCCATAAGCCTGCGGAAAGCAGACATGTTTTATTTCTCTCCAGGCTCCAGGTGTGGCAGTGCCGGGACCGTCATGGGACATCATATGAATTAAGCTGGATCTTCAAAGGTATTTTGGGGGTTAATAAAGTGGTGAAAGAGGGTGTGTGTATTTTATTTTAAATAAATGATTGTGTTTTATTTCTTTTCACTTACAGGATTAGAATAAAACATAACTTTTAATTGTCTACTAATAAAAGGTGCAAGTGCTAAAGTGTTTAATAAATAATAAAGAAGTATCGGTTCAAACCACTTTTAATTTGTCTTGAACCAGATCCTTCTTTGGCCACAATATTTAACTCCAGTCAGTAAAGGCCCCGTTACACGTTACGATATATCGGGCGATATGTCGTAGGGGTCACGGATTCTGTGACGCACATCCGGCATCGTTTGACATATCGTAACATGTGACAGCTACAAGCGACTGTTCCTGGATGCAGGTTGTTCGTCGTTCCTGAGGCAGCACACATCGCTCTGAGTGACACCTCGGGAACGATGAACACAGCTTACCTGCGTCCCGCCGGCAATGAGGAAGGAAGGATGTTACGTCTCGCTCATCTCCGCCCCTCCGCTACTATTGGGCAGCCGCTGTGTGACGTCGCTGTGACGCCGAACATCCCTCCCCCTTCAGGAAGAGGATTTTCGCCGCCCACAGCGAGGTTGTTTGGGAGGTAAGTACGTGTGACAGGAGTGATAGACTTTGTGTGACACGGGCAACAAATTGCCCGTGACGCACAAACGATGGGGGCAGGTGCGATTGCACATGCGATCTCACGATAAATCAACGCGTGTAACGGGGCCTTAACTCTAGATGAAAAACGTCTAACCACTGGAGTAAAAAAAGTCAATGTATTCTTCCTCTACTTTGTTGATGGAGTCTGGGAGAAATCATAGGTTCACTATGCATAAATTCTAATGAGATAACTATCTCTATAAGAAAATGTCCTCTGACAGTGGTCTCGGTATTTAAGGATAATGTTATCATACAGAATCCCAAAAATTCCGAGTTACTTGTGTATCTCTGTGTGCATTACCCTTATTTATGTGCAGGGAGAGGCCTTCAGTAGAACCCGACAGTGGTCACAAGAATCTAATTAAACACAGCAATCCCCATACATCAGGCTGTGGATAACAAGCAAAGGGATCAAGGAACAATCTTACCGGATTGATGACCATTAGTAAGAATGTGAAAATCTCCGGTCCAAGTGCATTGGGATGCATTCTTCTAGTTCTCCATACCAGCGTCGGACTGGCTACCAGAACCACCAGTAATACCAGGCCTGGCTGCAGTTACCTGCATTGAACTCCGGAGCGCTCACCTGAGCTCCGGCGTGCAGCCTGAACTGAACTCTGAGTTTGCAGGACTGAAACACGAGCGCCGAATGATTCCCTGGCGATTGCGGTTCAGATCATGACAGCTGCAGACAGGCCGGGTTGAAATCCGGAGCTCTCAGGTTCAATCCTGCAAACCCAGAGTTCAGTCTAGGCTGCACTCCGGGGCTCAGGTGAGAGCACTGGAGTTCAATCCAGGTAACCGCAGCCAGACCTGGTATTACTGGCGGTTCCTCTAGTAGCAAGTCCGACACTGCTCCATACTGTCACCCAGTTATAAAGTTATAGTCTCTTATGCCCCATTTTCTCATGCCTTAACAAAGACAGGCCACAGCTAACCCTAAAGGCTACCCTGATCCATCTCTTAAAGCATCCCTACACGTTTCTTCATAAATGATTCATCATGGGGACAATATGCATTGGAGGATTATGGTTCCCTTAGGACTGGGTACTGTCTGGATAAAATCCCAAGAGGGATCAAAAGCTATTTTAAAAGTTATGGTTTATTCTACTCCAATTTGTTTACATCGTGCTGTATACACTCAATCTTGTAGGTAAACAAGAAACTGTTTTTTGGTGTTTTTATAAGATACCCCCATCTGCTACTTACAACCACTTATAGGATTAGTAATGGAGGGGTCTCATAGATGCACATACACTCACACTCACTAAATTCACGTTTTAATAGAGCTGTGATGGCTATTAAGAAAGCATCATCAACGGCAAAGAGGTTTTATTACAATTTCAAAGGCACTGTTGCTTTTTATATGTATTATTATCTGAATTTGTGCTGTGGAAATAATGTGTTGAGTACATCAAAGTACAAATTGAATACACAGAGAAAAACAATTACATGTTTCCTACTTTCGGATGCTCACCCGTAGAGATAAAAGGGTTTTATCATTTTATTTTTAAGTGGTATTTTTTTTTTTTTTTTTTAAATAAGGGAGTATTTTTTTTCTAATTTTTGCACTGAGCACATTTCTGTAAATATCTCATTCTGGAAGAGACTCTGTTCAACTTTGATCTTCAAAAAAAATAACACTTTTGCCTCCATCTGTCATGTTTATGGAAAAGACGAGCTGTAATATTTGAAGACACCAACAAGGAACAGTGAAAAGAACTGATAAACTAAGCGCACATATGGGATGAGTCTATTCCTTGCCAGGAATAATTAAACTCTTACTCCTTACTTTCTGGTAAATATATACTGCATATTCTCATACCAAGAGCATTTTTTTATTTGTTATGTTAATAGATTTTTCTGCTTCTATGATTATTGCAAAAAAAAATCACCAAATTTAATAATCTGTAATATCTATGACAGATGAATTTTCAGAAATTTGATCTATACATTCTTTTGAGCTTGGCTTGGGAATTCAAGCAATTCCCATATGATGCCCAGAAGGGTTAAAAAATAAAATATATAATATAGTATACTCTCCTCACCCATCACTTATCCTGGTACAACAGGTCCCTTCCTGATCTTGCACTGTCTCACTCTTCCCTTCTGGCTCCAGTCTTCTCTCTTTAGCATTCTTTATTCCTTGGGCCAATGTTCCTGACTGCACCTCAGGCAACTGCCAGTCAGCTCCAAAAGCCCCCGAGAGTGAAGACAGAAAAAAATAGAGCCACGGGAGATCCGAGCAGTTAGCTGTAGTGCCAAGACAGTGAGGAAGCATTGTGAGTATATATTGATTGTAGTACGACTAACTTGTTTGCTGGTTGAGGCAGTCACAGGAAGTGTTTATATTTATATTCCTGGCTGCTTTATTTAATCCACATAACTGCTCCACAGGAACAAACTTAAGAAATCCTTTTTCGGTACAAATGTACAAACATGAAAATCCAAAGTCTATATAGCTGTGTGGTATGCCCACTCAGGTACAGGGTTCTGCTCTTCTGACAATCAGGGCACAGCTTTGGAGGTCGGTAACACAGAATACCGAGTGATTCTAAAGGCCTTCTTTTTACCTGCTGGACCATACCCTAAAGGTGGAGATATGGTGAACAGCCATCCCAACCATCTCTTTAGCTGTCCCCCAAAAACCTGGCTTTGTTAAAGCTTGTTTAACCCTCTCAGCATCTAGTATGCTGGAGCATATCTCCAGGTTCACATCACTGAGGTTAATAATCTAAGCGATACATTTCTCCCCTCAAGTATTTTACCATTGACTATCTTACAGTACAGATAGATAGATAGATAGATAGATAGATAGAGAGAAAGATAGATAGATAGATAGATAGAGAGAAAGATAGATAGATAGATAGATAGATAGATAGATAGATAGATAGACAGACAGATAGAGCAAAAACCTATTCAGCAAAACACAAAAGCTCTAGTTTAGTATCCAGGTAATTCAATATTGCAAAAAGAGGCATGATGACAGAGGATACTTCAGTGATAAAGAGGTGGATTATTTATGCACCACCTGCCACCCTTCAAAATCTATCTATACATCTATCTATCTATCTATCTATCTATCTATCTATCTATCTATCATCTCTCTCAAACAATTATTCATTGGGTGCAAAGCTTTTGAACACATTCTCACAGTCCAATACAACATATAAGAAAAAACAAGCAGCCAAAAAGCTGAAGACTTTTTTAATAGCCCATGTACCTGTTGGAACATTTTGGTTCAACAATAGAACCTTTTTCAGAAGAAGCTTGAGGGAAACAAAATGTTGCCACAGGCACATGAGCTAGTAAAATAAAAAAAAAATCTATCTATCTATCTATCTATCCCCATCCTACTCTTGTCATCTCACAATAATCTCACAAAATGATGGAGCAGAAGACAACCCTTTTTGGAGATGTCATTGATCTGATGGCGTGCTGTGGGGGTGTCACTGCAGTACAGCGACTCAGGGGGGTCACAGGATGGTGGGTGCCTAATCTGACTGCGGGCTTTATTGAATCACCCACGGTTGACATGATGGACTTCAAGAAAATGGCCGCGGAGGCAGTACGTGTGCAATAAGGCCTCCGCAGCCATTTTCTTGAAGTCCATCACGTCAATCTGGCATGTGCCATCTCCGCAGCCGTTGTCTTGAAGTTCATCATGTCAACCGCGGGCGATTCAATAGAACTCACAGTCAGATCAGGCACCCACTGCCGCCGTGACACTGCAGTGACACCCTCAGTATCGCCCAACCTGCCTCTTATGACCCTGCTCCACCACCACCACCTCAGTAAGCCATATCCGCATTGTAAGATGCACCCCCTTTTTACCCACAGTTTTGGGGCGAAAAAGTGCATCTTACAATCCGAAAAATATAGTAGTTTATATTTGTGTCCATTCTTTGGAAAATGGAATATTAGGATTTTAAATGTTAGTTATTGATTGTCTTTAAAGATTATTTTTCATAATTTCTTATCATAATTTTTTTTTCTCTACAAATTATCACAGAAGACTTCTGAAGGGTAGTTGAAATTGTGACTTTTGCACCAGTTACCACAGCTGTCTGGGCTCGTTTACGTCTTGTTAGATCTAATAGTACTGTTACATGACAGTGATCCCAGGAATCATGATTTGTCCAAAAAAGGCGATGGCATTTGTGGCCTCAAAATAGCACAGTTCTTTCTGCAGGACAAACACTATTATAAAAAATTATCATAGATACAAAACATTTAGTCATTGAGGGATTATTCACTCTAAAGGATCAAAATGCAATAAAGAAAATTAGTTTATCTTTTGACTTATTGCAGATTGGTGCTTCCAAGTATCAATATTAATAGCACTGACTCTTCCATTTATCTTTATTAACATTGTTGTCAATCCATAAATCTTCAAGTAATGCTTGCTCTGTGCATCAGGCTGTGTAAAGCATAAATTATATTGGGCAATGTTTGAAATGTGTGACAAAGTGCATGAATTAAATTACATTTTTTAAAAAAAATCTTGTACTTTAAAAAAAACCAGATTTTTCTTTAAAATAGTTGGATTTTATATTACAAAAAATCTTATAAACATGACAAAAAATGTACGTTGACATAAAAAAATTAAAATACATTAATTACAAATAATAATTAGAGACTTTCAGATAAAATTAAATTATACAATACTTAACCTTAGGGCATAATGTAATAAAAAAGTATTGTTAGACAAAGCTCATTTCTGCTTGATATGCTTGGATTGATGTGTTGACCCAGCTAGTAAGTGATAATGTTAGTAATGGCGCTGTCTTGCCTATCCATTACTAGCCCCTGGGCTTGATGTCAGCTGTAAGTTCACAGCTGATATCAACCCGAAATGTATTACCATTATTGCCACCACAGCAGGCTAATCAAGATAGACCTGGTTAAAGTGACAGAATTGGCATTTCTAATGGATATACCACTTCTGGGGCAGGCTGCTAATTTACACCTCCTGATGAAGCCATATTTGGTGAAACACGCGTTGAGGCTGCCCTGACCCAGTTACCTGGCTCGCCTGATTCTCTCCTGCTGCTTAATCTCTCTCAAGGTATTGTTTGTTGAATCTAAGTTATGGCTGTTTATTGAGAAAGCAGTTTGAGTTGATTTATAGTGACTGTCTGTGTTATCCACATATCACCCTCTCTCTTTCAGCCCATATTATATTGGTAACACCATACTGTTTTCAGCCTGGTGTACTGCCATCTACAGGCTGTCCTTTGCATTGTGTAGGTTTCTAGGCAAGTTTTTCCATAATAGTTTTCCACCACTGTGCACTTTGTTCACTATTTTTATTCTGATTAATAAAAAGATTTTTGTATTTAACTATTTTATCTCTTTGGTCCTTTTTCTGTCTGTGAGCTCCTTACACTAGTATCTATTTATTTATACTACGGAGTCACAATTTTTTGGTTTTGTGCTATTTTAAGTTGGGAAAGGAGAAATAACCATGGCCCACGCTGATAATATTAGCCCCCAGCTGTTTGCTTTGCCCTTGCTAGTTATCAAAAATAGGGTGAAGCCCACAACATTTTTTTTAAATAATTAATTTAAATAATTTAAAAAACAGCCAAGATAAAGCGGAAAGCTAAAGGTTGCATTCAGTAGCTGTCTGTTTTAACTGCGATGGTTATCAAAAATAGTTAAGAGCCCATGCCGTATTTTACAATTTTTCATTCCATCTGCTATCCACATGCTTTTAGTCCCCATTTTGTTTCCAGTTCCAGCCCCATAGCCTTGACTACTTCCATTTTACAACCATTTGACATTTTGGGACAGTTTTAAAAGTTTGGGTCTCCATTGACTGATATGGGGTTGGGATATGAGGTTTGGACTTTTAACCTCTTCACTACACAAGACATACTCATTACGTCATGGATCATGTCAGGTTATTCCCCGCACATGTTAGTGATCCCTGCACATGTCTGCTGATTTGAACAGCTTAGATATGCGGCTACTAGGCACGAGTGGGTCCAGGACCCACTTATGCTTGTTAACCCCTTGCATCTTGCTGTCAAAATGGGACAGTGACATGAAACAGCAAGCCTTGGTAAGCATTCACTTACCCGGCGCCATCAAAAGTCACGTGACGTGATTACATGGATCCGATGTTTGTCATACAGAGTGATGTGATGAACCCTGTAGCTATCATGAGTCAGTTCCTCTTATACCCAACAGATCGTCATGTATGAGAGTAAATCAGCTTTTCTGCAGATCTCAGCTGTGCAGCTGTGATCTACAAAAGGGAACAAGCAATCAGACTGCTATCCTTATAGCCCCCTAGGGGGACTAGTAAAATAAAAAAAGTCAAGAAAAGTTTAAAAAAACCTAAAAGTTCAAATCACCCCCCATTCGCCCCATTGAAAATTAAAGGGTTAGAAAAATAAAAAATATAAACACATTTGGTATCACCGTTTTCAGAGATGCCCAATCTAGCAAAATATAAAATCAATTAATCTGATTGGTAAATGGCATAGCGGCAAAAAAAATCCAAATGCAAAAATGATGTTTTTGGTCACCGCATATTGTGCGCAAGATGCGATAAAAGGCGATCAAAACATAGCATCTGTGTAAAAATGGTACAGTTAAAAACGTCAGCTCAAGATGCAAAAAATAAGCCATCACCGAGTCATAGATCTTGAAAAGTGAGAACACTATGGATCACAGATAATGGCACAAAAAGTCAACTTTTTTGGACAAATTTGTGAATTTTTTTAACCCCTTATATAAAAGTAAACCTATACATGTTTGGTGTCTTCGAACTCAAAATAACCTGAGCCATGACAGCGACACATCAGTTTTACCATATAGGGAACACAGTGAATAAAATATCCCAAAAGCAATTGAGCAGTCGCACTGTTTTTACAATTTTTTCACACTTGGAATTTTTTTTGCCAGTACAATATATGGTAAAACTAATGGTTTCATTTAAAAGTACAATTCGTCTTGCAAAAAACAAGCCTTCATATGTCAAGATTTTCAAAAAAATAAAAAAGTTACAGCTCTCGGAAGAAAGGGAGGAAAAAAAATGGAAAAACGGAAAATTTCCCGGCGGTGAAGGGGTTAACTAAAGTCCAGCCAAACCTGGCATACTCGAACCTCAATGGGTCTGCTTATTTTTACTCAAGTGTAATTAGTGGGCAAAAAATACTAGGGATGATGGAATACCTCAAATATTCAGCTTCGTGAATATTTTCCGAATAGGTCGCCACAATTCGACTATTCGCGAATATTCGATGCACAATGTAAGTCTATGAGAAATCCGAATAACAACTATTCAGAACTATTTGGGCTTCCCATAGACTTACATTGCGCATTGAATATTCGCAAAGTGGCGACCTATTCGGAAAATATCTGCGAAGCCGAGTATTTGAGGTATTCGGTCATCCCTAAAAAATACATATTCCAAAAAATGTGTACAATTAGATATTGCAGAAGTATAAGCTAAACCACGCAGATATGTATCCTATAAACTATGTATGGCAGTACCTTATGGCAACACAGCAATGTGAATATTTAGGGATTCCTTACTCATGGCCGCCTTGTGCACTTGAGACCTAATTTTTTAAAAGATTACTGTCACTGGAGTGCATTAAGAGCAGAATTTAATGTGAAATGACATTTACAAATTGGTAAGCATAAAGTACTACCTTATAATTATAGAGGAGACTGAGCGTTTTGGCACTTAGGCAGTCTTGAGTGCTGAGGCCAAAGACGAAACTGACAGCTACCATACTTACAAAATATAAATATAATAATAATACTATTTTTTTTCTAGAAGTCATTTTGATAACTCAACACAGATTTTTGTGGAAAAAAAATAAAATGCCCTTAGAAAATTTGGAAAATTCAACTTAGAATCCTCAGTCTTATTCAATTCTATTACATGTATGCTCTTCTACAAAATGCTTATTAATCACTTTACTTCTATTTCTTTATTTCTAAATTTTGGTATATATTATAGAAAAATATTATTAAAATTTAATAAAAAACAATTCTAAATATTTCCATTCAGTAAATCATTTCACTGAATCTCAATTTTATTTATCCAGGGTTGGTATGTTTTGCCTTATTTATCCGTAAAGGTAGTCGCATACTTTATCCAGAGCAGTCGATTTCCCAAATGGCATCTTCATGGAACGATCCCAAGAAAGACTAATTATTAAGTGACATAGTGACTCAATTGGAATTACTCTGTCATTTCGGAGGTTTTCCCATTAGGAGATAGTGGGCCAGTTTACACATGCTCAGCCTACACTAGAGATTAGCAGAGGATTTCACCAACTCTCCTAATGCAATTATACAGGATCATTATAAGGTTTACCAATGCTAACAACCTGTCAGTCACCATGCTCACCGCAGAAATCATTATTGACTTGTCAGAAGCGAGACTCGACGATGCCCACACAAATGTGACAAACTCTTTTTTCCTTCTACAGCTGCATATACTATATTCTAGTCCTAAATGCTTGAAATCACATTTATTTTCTTAACTTTGTATTTTGCTTTATATATATGTATTATATATAACATATTTATTTATGTATAGTTATATGTATCTGGTAAAAATTAAGAGACCACTTCCAAAGATTCAGTTTTTCTGATTTTTCTCTTTATAGGTATATTTTTGAGTAAAATTAAAATTTTTCTTTTATTCGATAAACTACTGACAACGTCTCCGAATTTGCAAGTAAAATATTTTGTATTTATTTTTTGAAAATGAGAAATGGTCGAAATAACAATATAATGCATTGCTTTCAGGCACCTCAAATAATGCAAAGAAAACAAGTTCATAATTATTTAGAAACAACAATACTAATAATGTTTTACCTCATGAAGAGTTCAGAAATCATTATTTTGTGGAATAGCATGATTTTTAATCACAGCTTTCATGCGTCTTGGCATGCTTTCCATCAGTCTTAGGCCCGTTTCACACGTCAGTGAAAAACACAGACGTTCTTCACTGACCTGTAATACACGCACATGTCCCTCCATGTTCCATGATTCACGGCACACGTGGGTTGTCCATGTGCAATCCGTGATCCGTGATCCGTGATTGCATATGGACATTACTCACCTGCCTTCACTGCTGCTGTCCATGGTGCTGAAGTCTCCAGCTCTGCATTGTCCGCCCTCCACTCTCAGCATCTACTTCCTGGTCAGATTTTCCTGCTCTCATGAATATTCATGAGCCAGGCAGAAGCTGCCGAGAGCGGAGGCTCCAGAGCGAATCGCAGGCAAGGTAAGTTGAAAATATTTAATATTTAATACGTCCGTGATTTTCTGGTACGTGTTTCACTGATCACACACCGATCACACCATATTGTGGTCCGTGGGTCATCAGTGATGCCAGAAAAAAACTGACTTGTCTCCGTGCAGAATCACGGCCACGTGTGCACGCTGCACGGAGACACGTTCAGTGAAAAATCACTGATGTGTGAGCAGACCCATTGATTATAATGGGTCTGCATAGGTCAGTGATTCTGGTTTGTTTTTAAAAAAAAGCACAAACATACCAGAATCACTGACGTGTGATTCAGGCCTTACACACTGCTTTTGGGTGACCTTATGCCACTCCTGGCGCAAAAATGTAAGCAGTTCTTCTTTGTTTGATGGCTTGTGACTATCCATCTTCCTCTTGATTACATTCCAGAGGTTTTTAATGGGGTTCAGGTCTGGAGATTGGGCTGTCCATGACAGAGTTTTGATGTGGTGATCCTTTGTCCAGACATTGAATGACCTAGCTGTGTGGCATGGCACATTGTCCTGATGGGAAAAACAGTCCTCAGAGTTGGGGAACATTGCCTGAGTAGAAAGAAGCAACTATTTTTCCAGGATAACCTTGTATACGGCTTAATACATCCTTTGCAAAGATGTTTGTTGAATTTTCTTTACCTAATTTTCAGCTTTGCCCAACACCTGGTCATCAAATGGTTAGACGGAGATCTGGAAAGGCATACAAGCTACAATGTTTTGCACCCACTGTGAAATTTGGTGGTGGATCGGGATGATCTAGAGATGCTTCAGCAAGACAGGAATTGGGCAGGTTAATCTTTGCAAAGTATACTATTCACAAAGTGTAGGGCATTTTTGCTTTGATTAGACACATCTGCCCACACTGGAACACCACCACCACCAAGGGCTCATCTGGTAACAACAGTAGCTGGTGCATAGGGCTCTCCTTGAAATGTCCAACATCATTGGTGGCCATAATTTATGCTCAGTGGGAATTGACTTTCATCAATAAACAGCACTGAAGGCCCCGTGATTCCTCATCCAGCAAAAGATTATGAAGCTTGTGCCTAGTAGTGTAGTAAGGTACCCTTGCAGATCATTTAGCAAGTAGAATGCGCTGATGTAAACAGTTTCAAATAGTTGACCTGACACTTAGGTGCCTTTCACTTCCCTTAAATGGTCTTGTAGTTGTGTGGCATTCATCATCCGATTCCGAAGGGCATGGTTGACAATGGTGGGATGGGGCATAAGAACGTTCCCTTTTGTGCCATTTTGTGACTCTTCCAGTCTCACTGTATCTCTTGCAACCCGCTAATGACACTCTGTGACACTAAGTTTAGTGGCAACTTCCCTTTGAGAACATCCAGCTTGAAGCCTTGCAATGGCGTGTTACTGTTGATCAATTGTTAGGTGGCATCTTGGTCTCATGCTGTCAAAATGTGAACAGCATGATGAGGCGGACTCTTTAAATACCAATTCTAGTTGAACCCCCTATCGGGCAATTCAGTTGGCCAAAAAGTACTGAAACATTCAAAGATTAGACATTTGCATTCAAAAGTTTAGAGAAGGTAATGTTAAGGACACCTGAAAAGGTAAGGGAGCATTTTAGGATCATCCTGAAATTTCACGCAACTGCCAAATATCCCTAACATTTTGTGGGTAGTGTATATTTAAAAAAGTAAATAAATATTAAGCAAAATAAAAAGTCATGTAACTATACACGCTAATGGAACATGTCATGTCATTTATTTCTATTAAGCTGCCCCCTTTGCCATATAGATTATGTGACATGCATTCCTTCTATGTCTTTAAAGAGCTAAATGTCTAAGTCTTTAATTAAAAAATACTTTTCATTTCTATTTACCTTACTTTACCGGGATCACATACATTAGCCAATACATAAGCTAAATATCTCTTTTTTCAAATATTCCTATAGCAGTAATGCAATACCAGAATTCTCTAATTCATTGTTAGTATTTTAGTGTGCAGCTGTATGTATTTTGCAGTTATGTGTTTTCAGCTAGCACCTGTTCACACCTTGAATGTGCGGGTCCGTTTTTACTGATATATTGGATACAGCATTAAGTCACAGTCCTCCAGACACTATTCATGCCATCCTCATTTTCATTGATGGGCCGGTCAGCCCCAACATCGCTCTGATGTCCATGGAAATTCAGCTTCTGTGCACTGACAGCCAGCTTCTCGAGAATACTCTGACTGAGAATACTCTCACTGAATGCATAAAGCCTGTGACTACTGGCAGCTTCAGGAGCATGCACAGATGACAAATGAAGCTGGGGACGTAAAACTAGCTTCAGTTTGCATGCTAGCTTTCTGTGTAAGGACACAATATTTCCATGGACATCATTGTAAAGTTGGGGCTGTGCAGGCCAACAATCACAATGAGGAGGACAAGGAAAATAACCAGAAGACCATGTCTGAAGTGATATCTAGCACCATCCATATGACTAGGTAGTGCAAGATAGCTGGTGATGTAAGTAGAGAAGGACTTATGTAATTTCCCTTTGTGAATGTTCAATCATAGCTTTGGTCTAATTAAATATGCATAACCAATAAGGTAATGGGGGCAGGTAAGTAGGGATAAATTACATGACAGTTTAACTTTAAGTTACAAATCTTTTTAACCCATTCACAACCAAGGATGTATATATAAGTCCTTGGCCGTGTCTTTCCCTATAATACTGGCCTGCACTTTCTCCAGACTTGAATCCAATAGAAAATCTTTGGGATCAGCTAAGTTGCTATGTAGAGGCTTGTAATAATGTACTCCAGAACCTCAATCACGTTAGGACTGCCCTTCAAGAAGAGTGGGATGCCCTGCCTTAGCAGACAATAAGTCAACTTGTGAACCACACGAGACATAGTTGTTAAGCTGTAATTGATGCTCAAGGCCACATGACAAGTTATTTGGACATTGACTTTTTTGGGAGTGGGGTATACCCACCACTGTTTTTGGATTTTGTTTCAATAATTTGTTTGAGATGAGGAAATCACCATTGCTGCTTCTACTTAAATGCCTTACTTTCCTGACAAAATATCACTTTTTGCATGAACGTTTTAAGTTTTCCATAAATTTTACCCAAAAGTCAAATATCCCTAACTTTTTGTGAGTATTGTATATAGATAGACATGCACTCTTCTTCAGACATATCATTAAAACTACATGTCTATTATTGTGTACAGCTACAATGTTCTGGCAAAACAGCTCTGACCCATTAAGGAATGGACAACACTAATACCCTGAAGTTGCCCACTTTTCTGACACCAATTCTGCAGCAGAACTGAAGTTTTTGAAATCCTGTCCTATGGGGTCTGCAAGGATTGGACTTGTTTTTTTCTAGCACGTTCCACAAATGCACAATCAGCTTGAAGGAAAGTTAGAGGCCAAGCCAAAATAATGTAAAAAAAAGATTTGGCAAACAATGAATATGAGACTGTTAAGGGTGCTTTACACGCTGCCACATCGCTAGCCGATGCTAGTGATGCCGAGCACGGTAGCACCCGCCCCCATCGTATGGCCGATATGTGGTGATCGCTGCCGTAGCAAACATTATCGCTACGACAGCGTCACACGCATATACCTGCTCTGCGTCGTCGCTGTGACCGGCAATCCGCCTCCTTTCTAAGGGGGCGATTCGTTCAGCGTCACAGCGACATCACAGCAGCGTCACTGAACCGCCGCCCAGTAGAAAAGGAGGGGAGGAGATGAGCGGCCGGAGCATGCCTCCCACCTACTTCCTTCCTCCTTTTCCAGTGGAGGCAGGTAAGAAGATGTTTGTTGTTCCAGCGGCGTCACACACAGCGATGTGTGCTGCCTCTGGAACGACAAACAACATTGTACCTGTCGCTGCAGCGATATTAACGAAATGAGCGCCGTGACAACGAGCAACGATTTTTGACGTTTTTGTGCTTTTTGATCGTCGCTCATTTGCGTTACACGCTGCGATGTCGGTAACGGCGCCGGATGTGCGTCACTAACAACGTGACCCCGACAATATATCGTTACCAATATCGCAGCGTGTAAAGCCCCCTTTAGTCAATTGTGCTAGCACTGCAAAATCTCTGAAATGCATTATGGGAAGACACTTCAGTATTTCCAAAACAGAATTACAAAATCATACTTCTCTCCAACATTGTTCACTTAGGGTGTTGATGTGTCCATTTTGTGCTTTCTTTGATACATTGAGTGATATCACACTTTTCTTCTCAGCCAGCTCTAACTCTTTTAGCATTTTATCCTTAAGTAAAAATATTGTGGGATTAGACCAGACAGGTTGGCTTTAAATTTCTATGTGTGTGACTGTGCTTTTGAAAACCATAACACTGAGGTTGGTTTACCAGATTTTTTTTAATGTACCACTTTTGGTAACTACTGGTAGGTACTTAACAATGGCACACCTGAAACCCCTAAAAAAAAATTGCAATTTTGCAGATGCACTGTCCTAGTTATCTATCTATTACAATTCGGCACTGGTCAAACTTGCCCAAATCTTAACCTTTGCCCATTTTTCCCATTTTCAAAATATGAACACATCCTAAAAGCTGAAAATTTTCACTTGCTGTCAAATATATCTGACTTTTTGACAGTTATTATTACTACAAGATACCATACTTCATAGTATCATAGTATCATAGTATCATAGTTTTTAAGGTTGAAGGGAGACTCTAAGTCCATCTAGTTCAACCCGTAGCCTAACATGTTGATCCAGAGGAAGGCAAAAAAAAACCCCAATGTGGCAAACAAGTTCCAATGGGGAAAAAATTTCCTTCCTGACTCCACATCCGGCAATCAGACTAGTTCCCTGGATCAATACCCTGTCATAAAATCTAATATACATAACTGGTAATATTACATTTTTCAAGAAAGGCATCCAGGCTCTGCTTAAATGTTAGTAGTGAATCACTCATTACAACATCATGCGGCAGAGAGTTCCATAGTCTCACTGCTCGTACAGTAAAGAATCCTCGTCTGTGATTATGATTAAACCTTCTTTCCTCAAGACGTAGTGGATGCCCCCGTGTTCCAGTCGCAGGCCTAGGTGTAAAAAGATCTTTGGAAAGGTCTCTGTACTGTCCCCTCATATATTTATACATTGTGATTAGATCCCCCCTAAGCCTTCGTTTTTCCAAACTAAATAACCCCAAGTTTAATAACCTGTCTTGGTATTGCAGCCCACCCATTCCTCTAATAATCTTGGTCGCTCTTCTCTGCACCCTCTCCAGTTCAGCTATGTCCTTCTTATATATCGGTGACCAGAATTGTACACAGTATTCTAAGTGCGGTCGCACTAGTGACTTGTACAGAGGTAGAACTATATTTTTTTCATGAACACTTAAACCTCTTTTAATACAGCCCATTATTTTATTAGCCCTGGCAGCAGCTGCCTGACACTGTCCACTAAAGTGAAGTTTACCATCCACCCATATACCCAAGTCTTTTTCTGTGTCTGTTTTACCCAGTGTTCTACAATTAAGTACATAATCATAAATGTTATTTCCTCTACCCAAGTGCATGACCTTACATTTATCTACATTAAACTTCAATTGCCACTTCTCAGCCCAATCCTCCAATTTACATAAATCTCCCTGTAATATAAAATTATCCTCCTCTGTATTGATTACCCTGCAGAGTTTAGTATCATCTGCAAATATTGAAATTCTACTCCGCATGCCCCCAACAAGGTCATTTATAAATATGTTGAAAAGAAGCGGGCCCAATACTGACCCCTGTGGTACCCCACTATGAACTGAGACCCAGTCCGAGTACGTACCATTAATAACCACCCTTTGTTTCCTATCACTGAGCCAGTTTTTAACCCAGTTACACATATTTTCCCCTATCCCCATTATTCTCATTTTATGTGCCAACCTTTTGTGTGGCACCGTATCAAAAGCTTTTGAAAAGTCCATATACACAACATCCACTGCATTTCCCTGGTCCAGGCTTGAACTTACCTCTTCATAGAAGCTGATCAAATTAGTTTGACAGGATCGATCCCTCATAAACCCATGTTGATACTCTGTCATAAAGTTATTTTTCTTGAGATACTCCAGTATAGCATCTCTCAAGAAACCCTCAAGGATTTTACCAACCGTAGAGGTTAAACTTACCGGCCTATAATTTCCCGGCTCAGTTTTTGTCCCCTTTTTGAATATTGGCACCACATTTGCTATGCGCCAGTCCTGCGGTACCGACCCGGTTATTAAGGAATCTGAGAAGATTAAAAATAATGGTCTATCTATCACAGAACTCAATTCCTGTAGTACTCTGGGGTGTATGCCATCCGGGCCCGGAGATTTGTCAACCTTAGTGATTTCGAGGCGGCGGCGTACTTCCTGCTGGGTTAAGCAGGTAATATTCAAGGGTGAATTTATGGTATCACTGGTCATGTCATCTGCCATGGCATTTTCTTGTATAAAAACCGTAGAAAAAAAGTCATTCAGCAGGTTGGCTTTACCCTCATCCCCTTCCACCATTTCACCAAGACTATTTTTAAGGGGGCCAACACTATCGCTTTTCAGTTTTTTACTGTTTATGTAGTTAAAGAATATTTTAGGATTATTTTTACTTTCTCTCGCAATGAGTCTCTCTGTCTCAAACTTAGCTAACTTAATTTGCTTTTTACATATTTTATTTAATTTTCTATAATTATATAATGCCTCATCACTACCTACCCTCTTTAATTCTTTTAAGGCTTTCTGTTTTTCTTTTATTGCTTCCCTTACAGCTCTATTTAGCCATAGGGGTTTCCTCCTATTTCTAGCATGTTTGTTCCCATAGGGTATATTTTCTGCACAAGCCCTATTCAGGATGCTCATAAAAGTCTCCCATTTGCTTTGTGTACTTTTATTACTTAGTACATCATCCCAGTTTATTGCACTAAGATCATCTCTCAACCGTTTAAATTTTGCTTTCCTGAAGTTTAGTGTCCTTGTAGCCCCTCTACTAGACATCTTACTAAAGAATACATGAAAACCTATTATTTTGTGATCACTATTCCCCAAGTAACCCCCAACTTGTATATTTGATATGCGGTCTGGCCTATTGGTTAGTACAAGGTCTAGTAGTGCTCCCCCTCTTGTGGGGTCCTGTACCATTTGTGAAAGGTAATTATCTTTCATTGTTATCAAAAATCTATTTCCTTTGCTGGAACTGCAAGTTTCTGTTCCCCAATTTATATCAGGATAGTTAAAGTCCCCCATAATAATTACCTCTCCGAGACTCGCTGCTTTATCAATTTGCTTTATGAGGAGATTCTCTACCTCTTCCATAATATTCGGCGTCTTATAACACACCCCTATCAGTATTTTATTATTCATTCTCCCCCCCCTTATCTCCACCCATAGGGACTCTACATTCTCAGTACCCTCACATATGTTGTCACGCAGGATGGGTTTTAAGGATGATTTTACATATAGACACACACCTCCCCCTCGCTTATTTGTACGGTCATTCCTGAATAGGCTATAACCCTGTAAATTAACAGCCCAGTCTTAGCTCTCATCCAGCCATGTCTCTGATATCCCCACTATATCATAATTTTCTTCCAACAATATTAATTCTAATTCCTCCACCTTATTTGTGAGGCTTCGGGCATTAGTGTACATGCACGTTACGTATGACTCTGTACCTGTATTCCTGCTTACTGTATTAACTGTCCTAACCCTTCCCCCTGTACCACCCCCAATTTCATTACTTGTGCCCTGGTCACTATCTGCACTACATTCCCCTTCTATAAAGTGAATACCCTCGCCCCCCATTCCTAGTTTAAACACTCCTTTAACCTTCTAGCCATTTTCTGCCCCAGCAGAGCTGCACCTTCCCCATTAAGATGCAGCCCATCCCTAGCATAGAATCTGTAGCCAACTGAAAAGTCGGCCCAATTCTCCAGGAACCCAAAACCCTCTTTCCTACACCAATTCCTGAGCCACCTGTTAACCTCCCTGATCTCTCTTTGCCTCTCTGGTGTGGCTCGTGGCACAGGTAGTATTTCCGAAAATACCACCTTTGAGGTCCATGCTTTAAGCTTACAACCTAATTCCCTGAAATCATCTTTAAGGACCTTCCACCTACCTCTAACTTTGTCATTTGTGCCAATGTGTACAATGACCGCTGGGTCCTCCCCAGCCCCTCCCAGTAATCTGTCAACCCGATCAGCGATGTGCCGAACTCGAGCGCCAGGAAGACAACATACTGTTCGGCGATCCCTGTCTTTGTGACAGATTGCCCTATCTGTCTATACTTAATGGCGCTTTACACGTTGCGACATTGCTAGCGATTGCTAGCGATGTTGAGCGCGATAGCACCCGTCCCCGTCACTAGTGCGACATTTGGTGATCGCTTCCGTAGTGAACATTATCTCTACGGCAGCGTCACATGCACATACCTGTGCAGCGACGTTGCTGTGACCGCCGAACAATCCCTCCTTCAAGGGGGAGTTGCGTTGTAGAAGCGGAGGGGCGGAGATGAGCGGGATGTAACATCCTGCCCACCTCCTTCCTTACGCATTGCCGGTAGACGCAGGTAAGGAGATGTTCATCGTTCCTACGGTGTCACACACAGTGATGTGTGCTGCCACAGGAACGATGAACAACATCATACCTGCAGCAGCAATGATATTAAGGAAAGGAGCGACATGTCAACGATCACCGTTTTTGACGATTTTGCGATTGTTGATCATCGCTCCTTTGTGTTACACGCTGCAATGTCGCTACCAGTGCCGGATGTGAGTCACTAGAGACGTGACCCCGACGATATATCGGTAGCGATGTTGCAGCGTGTAAAGCACCCTTAAGTCTATTGTTGTGTTTCCTGGTATGCTCTGTGTAGTACGTAACAAAAGAAAAAAAGGAAAACTATTAAACTACCAAGAGTAAAATAGTAAATTAATAGTAATAGAGAAAAATATTTTACAGGAAAAACGTACAAACTCTTCCTCACTATATCAGAACAACAGGCACTATTGGACCTTGAATCTCTTTTCAATGAACAAAAGCTTTCTTCTAATTCTAGGGTTCCTACATATCTGTATGGCCATTCACAACCTGTTCTCCCTTCTGGCTTGTATCCAAATGTTGATCTCTTTGTCAGGCTCACTAAAAATGAACTGGCAAAAATTCCTGAAAGTGTGGCCAAACACAATTGTATTGTACATGAAAAATAAGCCCTCAAGGAACTTTAATCTATGAAACATATAGTTATCAAGCCAGTTAAAAAGGGAGAAAATGCTATGACTTGCATCTTTTCGCCAACTTAAATGGGTGGTTCACCTATATTTATTATTTGCTAGATCGATATTAAATTGAGAAACAATGAACAATGTTTCTTTCAAATACCTTATGTTGGCAATAATGCCTGTGAAAGGCGCTATTGCAGACCGCTGTTCCCCATCGCCTGACCCCCGGGATCCATGACTTCGGGGATCTGGTGATGTCACGTTAAGTTCCTGCTCACCTGACATCACCGCGGCCGGCCGCAGTCTCTGTGAGTGATTGGCTGTGGGCAGTGTTTCACTGCTCATCACAGACCAGCATGACAGCCTATCAGCTCCCTGCTCCCACCTCCCTCACAGCAGAGCGCTGCAAGAAGGAGGGATGCTGGGCTGTGACGGTTGGTGAAACACCGCCCACAGCCCAGTGACTCAGGAATACTGGAGCCGGCCACAGTGATGTCACGTGATCAGGAACTTGAGGTGACATCACCAGATCCCCGAGGTCACGGAGCCCATGGGTCAGGCGATGGGGAACAGCGGTCCGCAATAGCGCCTCTTACAGGTACTATTGCCAACATAAGGTATTTGAGAGAAACATTGTTTCTCAACATAATATCGATCTAGCAAATAATAAATATGGGTGAACCACTTCTTTAATCAAACTGTTACGATTAAACCCTAACACTCTCACAAGTATGGACAAATCAGAGGAGCACTACCAGAGGGTGAAACAAAGGACTAAGAATGTGCAAACACAGTCATAAAGGAATGATAGAATATAAGAAAGTAAAAAGAATAACAGAATACATGGAAACCCTCCTATTTCTTAATAAAACAAACTAGGAGATAACTGAGAAGGGACTTACACAAACTGCACAGAATATAAACAGCAATGTTTCAGTCGGAAAACCATAACCAACAAGCTGGAACACCAGACAGACAACCATGCATCCAGAAATATAGCCAGATGAGGTATGTGAGTAGTAAGTGTAAATAACCCCTCCCAAAAAAAATCAAGAAAGGTGCACACATCTGAATAGAAGTGAAACAGAAAAGACACAGCATAAAAAGAGAGACAAGAGATGCTTCAGCAGATGGACTAACACAAAACTGGCTGTAGTCCAACCAAGAGGGAAATTGACTAACAACTAGAGACCACCAGTTCAAACACCAGAGTGGAGTCATATTGTCACTGCATCACTAGATAATTTTATTAGGAGGTGTAGTTTGTAAGATGGAATAACTTACGGGGAGTTCTGCTTTCTTGACACCTCAGAGTCTCTGCAAATAGCACATTGCACTTGCAAATCATTCTAGCCAAATCTGAATTACAATATGACCCTGCTTTGTTTCTGTGCTGTGTAATATGCCTGAAAAGAAATTTCTGACTACATATGGGGTATTACTCAGGAGAGATTGTGCAACAAACCGTATAGTACATTTTCTCCTTTTGTCCTTCTCAAAATGCAAGCATTGGGGCTAAAACAACATTTTTGTAGCAAAAAATAAGATTTTTTTACTTTCACTGCTCAATGTTATACAATTCTGTGAAGCTTCTGTGAAGTCTCAAGGTGTTCACCACACATGTAGATAAATTTATTGAGAGTCTAGTTTCCAAAATGGAGTCACTTGTGGGGGGTTTCAACTTTTTAGGCACTTTCCGGGTACTGCAAACGCAACATAATGTCCACTTTCAATTCCAGACAATTTTGCAATCCAAAAGTCAAATGCTGCTTCTTCCCTTCCGAGTCCTGTTGTTCACACAAACAATAGTTTTACACCACATATTGGATATCGACATACACTGCAGAAATTGCACAGGAAACTGTTTGGTGAATTTTCTTCTGTTACCCAAAATTAGAGGCTAAAAAAGTATTTTTGTGAAACATTTTTTTTATTTTTTCCTTTCTCATTGCTTTAGTTCCTGTGGACTATGAAGGGTTAATAAACTTCTTGGATGTGGTTTTGAGCCATTTAAGGGATGCAGTGTTTAGAATGGTGTTGCTTTTGGGTATTTTCTGTCCCATAGGCCTGTCAAAGTAACTTAAAATGTAATGGTTTTGTAAATTTTGTTGGAAAAATCAGAAATTGCTGATACACTTTTAACACTTCTAACTTCCTAATAAAAAAAATAATGTTTCAAAAATGATTCTGATGTAAAGTAGACATGTGGGAAATGTTATTTATTAACTATTCTGTGTGCTATATCGATGTGGTTTAAGGGCACAGAAATAAAAAATGTGAAAAATGTAAAATTTTCAAAGTTTTTGCCACATATTTTATATTTTCCTAAATAAACACAAATATTAACCAAAGTTTACCACTATCATGAAGTGCAACATGTCATCACAGCATCACTGGGATATGTTGATATATTCCAGAGTTATTACATCATAAAGTAAGGCTGGTCAGATTTAAAAAATGAGGCTTGATCATTAAAATACAAAGTGGCTTGGTCCTTGAGGGGTTAATAAATACATGGTGTTTACTTATTTTTTTGCACTACACTCATACATGTCATCCACTTTACCAACATGATGGAGGAGAGGAGAAACGAGTGAGTTTTTTACATATGGGGGGATACATCAGATTCGGTAGCATTTTAATATTTTACATGTTCATAACTTAGGTTTTAAGGATAAACGGTTTAATACACGTTATACAGTTTGCACTTAATTTACCAGCCTATATATCTATTTGTTTAGTGATCATAATTTATCATTAGAAGTACTGTATGTTATTGCACTGGTCCCTTATTTGTATTTATTTGTTTGTATATTTATCTTTTTTTTACATTATTTTATGTTTAGCTTTTTTCTTTATTTTGGATGCACCACAATACTCATGTTGTATTACCTAATCATGCACTTATCCTTCGGACATCCAAGTATTGTGTGCTTTTAATATGCATCATGTATTTGTGCTATTGGTTATGAGCTGTTTTGATTGCTTCATTCAGTATTATTCATATATTATCATATGGCTGGGTTAGAGCGTGCACCGCGCATGTGCTGTGTCACCATGATAGGAGAGATGCCGCTCTAGCGCACTCCTTTCATTCTAAATTAGAACATGGGAGTCCTTTTTTCAGAATTCTGTGAGTAGGTACTTTTTTTCCTCTCTCAATGGATGACCAATCTTGCATGAACACTACAATGATCTCAATACAATTTGTTTACGAAATTAATCATATGTTCAAGAATTCCTCTATAGATTACAATTTACAGCTGAAAGTCACAGTAGACTAGCAGGACATACTGGGATCAGAATATTACTTAGGTATTTGCAAAAAATAATTATCCAAAGATTAAAGACATTTAAAATTAAAGAAGTGGGTAACCAAGTATCTTAATTTCATGCGATGCCGCTATCACATCACATGGCCTAGTGCAGCTAATCAGAGTGTCTATTATAGGCAGTATAAAAGATGTGGTCCATACATGAGTGCCATTTTATTCTTGTACAGTGTAGAGGTAGATTGCAAAAGCACATAGCTCATTCCTTGGCTGTGATCTACTTGTACAGAACTCAAAAAGATTGAAGGCGTGCTAGTTTCATTCTGTGAATACTAATCCAAAGGTTCAAGTAATATGTAAGGAAATGTTGAACTTGTAGTCACTCAGTGTGACTGAATTGATTGGTCAAGATTAGAGTTGAGCGCGGTTCGTGGTTCGTGGTTCTCCAGTTCTAGGCTCGAGTGATTTTGGGGCATGTTCTAGATCGAACTAGAACTCGAGCTTTTTGCAAAAGCTCGATAGTTCTAGAAACGTTCGAGAACGGTTCTAGCAGCAAAAAACCAGCTAAATCCTAGCTTGGTTTCTGCTGTAATAGTGTAAGTCACTCTGTGAATCACACTATTATGACATTTCAGTGTATAGTGTGCGTGAACAGCGCCTTCAGATCACTGCTGTTTCTATAATGGCGATCGCCATTTTTTTTTTTTTTTTCTTGTCTTCCTTCCCTAAGCGCGCGCGTCTTGTGGGGCGGGCCAGCATGTCAGCCAATCCCAGACACACACACAGCTAAGTGGATTTTGAGCCAGAGAAGCAACGGCATGTGTGATAGGATGTCCATGTCACATGTCCCTGCATTATAAAACCGGACATTTTCTTCCAGGACGCCATTATCTGCCTTCTGCGCCTTTGGTGTCAGACATCACTGTCGCAGCTCCGTCCTCCTGAGTCCTATCGCCGATACAGCTGTATGCGCTGCATACACAGCGTTAGACAGCATAGGGAGAGCACTTTATAGCAGTCCTTTTAAGGGCTCAAACCGGCAGGGTCAGAGAGCCATAGGTGACAGGTCCTGAAAACAGCAACAGCGTCTGTGTAGCCAAGGTCAGGGATTTCCTCCCTGCATTTCACCATTAGGAGGGAATAGAAAGGCAGGCTTCCATTCCTCTACCCAGAGCACCACAATCCTGCCACTGTACCCTCCTGTCCTCTGCACACTCCAACTCATTATAACTAAGCCATTATACTAGCAAACACTCAGTGTACCTAGTGGCATCCTATCTGTGGCTATTGGACTTTGCTATAGTCCCACTAGTGCAAAGACATTTGCAGAGCACGTCTGCCTGCATTGCACACTCCAACTTTTTTAAACTAAGCAATTTTACTAGCAAACACTCAGTGTACCTAGTGGCATCCTAAACGTGGCTATTGGACTTTGCTATAGTCCCACTAGTGCAAAGACATTTGCAGAGCACGTCTGCCTGCATTGCACACTCCAACTTTTTTAAACTAAGCCATTATACTAGCAAACACTCAGTGTACCCAGTGGCATCCTAAACGTGGCTATTGGACTTTGCTATACTCCCACTAGTGCAAAGACATTTGCAGAGCACGTCTGCCTGCATTGCAGACTCCAACTCTTTTTAACTAAGCCATTATACTAGCAAACAGTCAGTGTACCTAGTGGCATCCTAAACGTGGCTATTGGACTTTACTATAGTCCCACTAGTGCAAAGACATTTGCAGAGCACGTCTGCCTGCATTGCACACTCAAACTTTTTTAAACTAAGCCATTATACTAGCAAACAGTCAGTGTACCTAGTGGCATCCTAAACGTGGCTATTGGACTTTGCTATAGTCCCACTAGTGCAAAGACATTTGCAGAGCACGTCTGCCTGCATTGCAGACTCCAACTCTTTTTAACTAAGCCATTATACTAGCAAACAGTCAGTGTACCTAGTGGCATCCTAAACGTGGCTATTGGACTTTACTATAGTCCCACTAGTGCAAAGACATTTGCAGAGCACGTCTGCCTGCATTGCACACTCAAACTTTTTTAAACTAAGCCATTATACTAGCAAACAGTCAGTGTACCTAGTGGCATCCTAAACGTGGCTATTGGACTTTGCTATAGTCCCACTAGTGCAAAGACATTTGCAGAGCACGTCTGCCTGCATTGCACACTCCAACTTTTTTAAACTAAGCCATTTTACTAGCAAACACTCTGTGTACCTAGTGGCATCCTAAACGTGGCTATTGGACTTTGCTATAGTCCCACTAGTGCAAAGACAATTGCAGAGCACGTCTGCCTGCATTGCACACTCCAACTTTTTTAAACTAAGCCATTATACTAGCAAACACTCAGTGTACCTAGTGGCATCCTAAACGTGGCTATTGGACTTTTGTCTATTCACACTATTGTAAACATATTTGCAGCACGTCTGCCTGCATTGCACACTCAAACTTTTTTAAACTCAGCCATTATACTAGCAAACACTCAGTGTACCTATTGGCATCCTAAACGTGGCTATTGTACTTTTGTCTATTCACACTATTGTAAACATATTTGCAGCACGTCTGCCTGCATTGCACACTCAAACTTTTTAAACTAAGCCATTATACTAGCAAACACTCAGTGTACCTAGTGTCATCCTAAACGTGGCTATTGTACTTTTGTCTATTCACACTATTTTAACGATATTTGCAGCACGTCTGCCTGCATTGCACACTCAAACTTTTTTAAACTCAGCCATTATACTAGCAAACACTCAGTGTACCTTTTGGCATCCTAAACGTGGCTATTGTACTTTTGTCTATTCACACTATTGTAAACATATTTGCAGCACGTCTGCCTGCATTGCACACTCAAACTTTTTAAACTAAGCCATTATACTAGCAAACACTCAGTGTACCTAGTGGCATCCTAAACGTGGCTATTGTACTTTTGTCTATTCACACTATTGTAAACATATTTGCAGCACGTCTACCTGCATTGCACACTCAAACTTTTTAAACTAAGCCATTATACTAGCAAACACTCAGTGTACCTAGTAGCATCCTAAACGTGGCTATTGTACTTTTGTCTATTCACACTAATGTAAACATATTTGCAGCACGTCTGCCTGCATTGCACACTCAAACTTTTTAAACTAAGCCATTATACTAGCAAACACTCAGTGTACCTAGTGGCATCCTAAACGTGGCTATTGTACTTTTGTCTATTCACACTATTGTAACGATATTTGCAGCACGTCTGCCTGCATTGCACACTCAAACTTTTTTAAACTCAGCCATTATACTAGCAAACACTCAGTGTACCTAGTGGCATCCTAAACGTGGCTATTGTACTTTTGTCTATTCACACTATTGTAAACATATTTGCAGCACGTCTGCCTGCATTGCACACTCAAACTTTTTTAAACTAAGCCATTATACTAGCAAACAGTCAGTGTACCTAGTGGCATCCTAAACGTGGCTATTGTACTTTTGTCTATTCACACTATTGTAAACATATTTGCAGCACGTCTGCCTGCATTGCACACTCAAACTTTTTAAACTAAGCCATTATACTAGCAAACACTCAGTGTACCTATTGGCATCCTAAACGTGGCTATTGTACTTTTGTCTATTCACACTATTGTAAACATATTTGCAGCACGTCTGCCTGCATTGCACACTCAAACTTTTTAAACTAAGCCATTATACTAGCAAACACTCAGTGTACCTATTGACATCCTAAACGTGGCTATTGTACTTTTGTCTATTCACACTATTGTAAACATATTTGCAGCACGTCTGCCTGCATTGCACACTCAAACTTTTTAAACTAAGCCATTATACTAGCAAACACTCAGTGTACCTATTGGCATCCTAAACGTGGCTATTGTACTTTTGTCTATTCACACTATTGTAAACATATTTGCAGCACGTCTGCCTGCATTGCACACTCAAACTTTTTAAACTAAGCCATTATACTAGCAAACACTCAGTGTACCTATTGGCATCCTAAACGTGGCTATTGTACTTTTGTCTATTCACACTATTGTAAACATATTTGCAGCACGTCTGCCTGCATTGCACACTCAAACTTTTTAAACTAAGCCATTATACTAGCAAACACTCAGTGTACCTAGTGGCATCCTAAACGTGGCTATTGTACTTTTGTCTATTCACACTATTGTAACGATATTTGCAGCATGTCTGCCTGCATTGCACACTCAAACTTTTTTAAACTAAGCCATTATACTAGCAAACAGTCAGTGTACCTAGTGGCATCCTAAACGTGGCTATTGTACTTTTGTCTATTCACACTATTGTAAACATATTTGCAGCACGTCTGCCTGCATTGCACACTCAAACTTTTTAAACTAAGCCATTATACTAGCAAACACTCAGTGTACCTATTGGCATCCTAAACGTGGCTATTGTACTTTTGTCTATTCACACTATTGTAACGATATTTGCAGCACGTCTGCCTGCATTGCACACTCAAACTTTTTTAAACTAAGCCATTATACTAGCAAACAGTCAGTGTACCTAGTGGCATCCTAAACTTGGCTATTGTACTTTTGTCTATTCACACTATTGTAAACATATTTGCAGCACGTCTGCCTGCATTGCACACTCAAACTTTTTAAACTAAGCCATTATACTAGCAAACACTCAGTGTACCTAGCGGCATCCTAAACGTGGCTATTGTACTTTTGTCTATTTACACTATTGTAAACATATTTGCAGCACGTCTGCCTGCATTGCACACTCAAACTTTTTAAACTAAGCCATTATACTAGCAAACACTCAGTGTACCTAGTGGCATCCTAAACGTGGCTATTGTACTTTTGTCTATTCACACTATTGTAACGATATTTGCAGCACGTCTGCCTGCATTGCACACTCAAACTTTTTTAAACTCAGCCATTATACTAGCAAACACTCAGTGTACCTATTGGCATCCTAAACGTGGCTATTGTACTTTTGTCTATTCACACTATTGTAAACATATTTGCAGCACGTCTGCCTGCATTGCACACTCAAACTTTTTAAACTAAGCCATTATACTAGCAAACACTCAGTGTACCTATTGGCATCCTAAACGTGGCTATTGTACTTTTGTCTATTCACACTATTGTAAACATATTTGCAGCACGTCTGCCTGCATTGCACACTCAAATTTTTTAAACTAAGCCATTATACTAGCAAACACTCAGTGTACCTAGTGGCATCCTAAACGTGGCTATTGTACTTTTGTCTATTCACACTATTGTAACGATATTTGCAGCACGTCTGCCTGCATTGCACACTCAAACTTTTTTAAACTAAGCCATTATACTAGCAAACAGTCAGTGTACCTAGTGGCATCCTAAACGTGGCTATTGTACTTTTGTCTATTCACACTATTGTAAACATATTTGCAGCACGTCTGCCTGCATTGCACACTCAAACTTTTTAAACTAAGCCATTATACTAGCAAACACTCAGTGTACCTATTGGCATCCTTAACGTGGCTATTGTACTTTTGTCTATTCACACTATTGTAAACATATTTGCAGCACGTCTGCCTGCATTGCACACTCAAACTTTTTAAACTAAGCCATTATACTAGCAAACACTCAGTGTACCTATTGGCATCCTAAACGTGGCTATTGTACTTTTGTCTATTCACACTATTGTAAACATATTTGCAGCACGTCTGCCTGCATTGCACACTCAAACTTTTTAAACTAAGCCATTATACTAGCAAACACTCAGTGTACCTATTGGCATCCTAAAAGTGGCTATTGTACTTTTGTCTATTCACACTATTGTAAACATATTTGCAGCACGTCTGCCTGCATTGCACACTCAAACTTTTTAAACTAAGCCATTATACTAGCAAACACTCAGTGTACCTAGTGGCATCCTAAACGTGGCTATTGTACTTTTGTCTATTCACACTATTGTAACGATATTTGCAGCACGTCTGCCTGCATTGCACACTCAAACTTTTTTAAACTAAGCCATTATACTAGCAAACACTCAGTGTACCTATTGGCATCCTAAACGTGGCTATTGTACTTTTGTCTATTCACACTATTGTAAACATATTTGCAGCACGTCTGCCTGCATTGCACACTCAAACTTATTTAAACTAAGCCATTATACTAGCAAACACTCAGTGTACCTAGTGGCATCCTAAACGTGGCTATTGTACTTTTGTCTATTCACACTATTGTAAACATATTTGCAGCACGTCTGCCTGCATTGCAAACTCAAACTTTTTAAACTAAGCCATTATACTAGCAAACACTCAGTGTACCTATTGGCATCCTAAACGTGGCTATTGTACTTTTGTCTATTCACACTATTGTAACGATATTTGCAGCACGTCTGCCTGCATTGCACACTCAAACTTTTTTAAACTAAGCCATTATACTAGCAAACACTCAGTGTACCTATTGGCATCCTAAACGTGGCTATTGTACTTTTGTCTATTCACACTATTGTAAACATATTTGCAGCACGTCTGCCTGCATTGCACACTCAAACTTTTTAAACTAAGCCATTATACTAGCAAACACTCAGTGTACCTAGTGTCATCCTAAACGTGGCTATTGTAGTTTTGTCTATTCACACTATTTTAACGATATTTGCAGCACGTCTGCCTGCATTGCACACTCAAACTTTTTTAAACTCAGCCATTATACTAGCAAACACTCAGTGTACCTATTGGCATCCTAAACGTGGCTATTGTACTTTTGTCTATTCACACTATTGTAAACATATTTGCAGCACGTCTGCCTGCATTGCACACTCAAACTTTTTAAACTAAGCCATTATACTAGCAAACACTCAGTGTACCTATTGGCATCCTAAACGTGGCTATTGTACTTTTGTCTATTCACACTATTGTAAACATATTTGCAGCACGTCTGCCTGCATTGCACACTCAAATTTTTTAAACTAAGCCATTATACTAGCAAACACTCAGTGTACCTAGTGGCATCCTAAACGTGGCTATTGTACTTTTGTCTATTCACACTATTGTAACGATATTTGCAGCACGTCTGCCTGCATTGCACACTCAAACTTTTTTAAACTAAGCCATTATACTAGCAAACAGTCAGTGTACCTAGTGGCATCCTAAACGTGGCTATTGTACTTTTGTCTATTCACACTATTGTAAACATATTTGCAGCACGTCTGCCTGCATTGCACACTCAAACTTTTTAAACTAAGCCATTATACTAGCAAACACTCAGTGTACCTATTGGCATCCTTAACGTGGCTATTGTACTTTTGTCTATTCACACTATTGTAAACATATTTGCAGCACGTCTGCCTGCATTGCACACTCAAACTTTTTAAACTAAGCCATTATACTAGCAAACACTCAGTGTACCTATTGGCATCCTAAACGTGGCTATTGTACTTTTGTCTATTCACACTATTGTAAACATATTTGCAGCACGTCTGCCTGCATTGCACACTCAAACTTTTTAAACTAAGCCATTATACTAGCAAACACTCAGTGTACCTATTGGCATCCTAAAAGTGGCTATTGTACTTTTGTCTATTCACACTATTGTAAACATATTTGCAGCACGTCTGCCTGCATTGCACACTCAAACTTTTTAAACTAAGCCATTATACTAGCAAACACTCAGTGTACCTATTGGCATCCTAAACGTGGCTATTGTACTTTTGTCTATTCACACTATTGTAACGATATTTGCAGCACGTCTGCCTGCATTGCACACTCAAACTTATTTAAACTAAGCCATTATACTAGCAAACACTCAGTGTACCTAGTGGCATCCTAAACGTGGCTATTGTACTTTTGTCTATTCACACTATTGTAAACATATTTGCAGCACGTCTGCCTGCATTGCAAACTCAAACTTTTTAAACTAAGCCATTATACTAGCAAACACTCAGTGTACCTATTGGCATCCTAAACGTGGCTATTGTACTTTTGTCTATTCACACTATTGTAACGATATTTGCAGCACGTCTGCCTGCATTGCACACTCAAACTTTTTTAAACTAAGCCATTATACTAGCAAACACTCAGTGTACCTATTGGCATCCTAAACGTGGCTATTGTACTTTTGTCTATTCACACTATTGTAAACATATTTGCAGCACGTCTGCCTGCATTGCACACTCAAACTTTTTAAACTAAGCCATTATACTAGCAAACACTCAGTGTACCTAGTGTCATCCTAAACGTGGCTATTGTAGTTTTGTCTATTCACACTATTTTAACGATATTTGCAGCACGTCTGCCTGCATTGCACACTCAAACTTTTTTAAACTCAGCCATTATACTAGCAAACACTCAGTGTAACTTTTGGCATCCTAAACGAGGCTATTGTACTTTTGTCTATTCACACTATTGTAAACATATTTGCAGCACGTCTGCCTGCATTGCACACTCAAACTTTTTAAACTAAGCCATTATACTAGCAAACACTCAGTGTACCTAGTGGCATCCTAAACGTGGCTATTGTACTTTTGTCTATTCACACTATTGTAAACATATTTGCAGCACGTCTACCTGCATTGCACACTCAAACTTTTTAAACTAAGCCATTATACTAGCAAACACTCAGTGTACCTAGTGGCATCCTAAACGTGGCTATTGTACTTTTGTCTATTCACACTAATGTAAACATATTTGCAGCACGTCTGCCTGCATTGCACACTCAAACTTTTTAAACTAAGCCATTATACTAGCAAACACTCAGTGTACCTAGTGGCATCCTAAACGTGGCTATTGTACTTTTGTCTATTCACACTATTGTAACGATATTTGCAGCACGTCTGCCTGCATTGCACACTCAAACTTTTTTAAACTCAGCCATTATACTAGCAAACACTCAGTGTACCTAGTGGCATCCTAAACGTGGCTATTGTACTTTTGTCTATTCACACTATTGTAAACATATTTGCAGCACGTCTGCCTGCATTGCACACTCAAACTTTTTTAAACTAAGCCATTATACTAGCAAACAGTCAGTGTACCTAGTGGCATCCTAAACGTGGCTATTGTACTTTTGTCTATTCACACTATTGTAAACATATTTGCAGCACGTCTGCCTGCATTGCACACTCAAACTTTTTAAACTAAGCCATTATACTAGCAAACACTCAGTGTACCTCTTGGCATCCTAAACGTGGCTATTGTACTTTTGTCTATTCACACTATTGTAAACATATTTGCAGCACGTCTGCCTGCATTGCACACTCAAACTTTTTAAACTAAGCCATTATACTAGCAAACACTCAGTGTACCTATTGGCATCCTAAACGTGGCTATTGTACTTTTGTCTATTCACACTATTGTAAATATATTTGCAGCACGTCTGCCTGCATTGCACACTCAAACTTTTTAAACTAAGCCATTATACTAGCAAACACTCAGTGTACCTATTGGCATCCTAAACGTGGCTATTGTACTTTTGTCTATTCACACTATTGTAAACATATTTGCAGCACGTCTGCCTGCATTGCACACTCAAACTTTTTAAACTAAGCCATTATACTAGCAAACACTCAGTGTACCTATTGGCATCCTAAACGTGGCTATTGTACTTTTGTCTATTCACACTATTGTAAACATATTTGCAGCACGTCTGCCAGCATTGCACACTCAAACTTTTTTAAACTAAGCCATTATACTAGCAAACAGTCAGTGTACCTAGTGGCATCCTAAACGTGGCTATTGTACTTTTGTCTATTCACACTATTGTAAACATATCTGCAGCACGTCTGCCTGCATTGCACACTCAAACTTTTTAAACTAAGCCATTATACTAGCAAACACTCAGTGTACCTATTGGCATCCTAAACGTGGCTATTGTACTTTTGTCTATTCACACTATTGTAACGATATTTGCAGCACGTCTGCCTGCATTGCACACTCAAACTTTTTTAAACTAAGCCATTATACTAGCAAACAGTCAGTGTACCTAGTGGCATCCTAAACTTGGCTATTGTACTTTTGTCTATTCACACTATTGTAAACATATTTGCAGCACGTCTGCCTGCATTGCACACTCAAACTTTTTAAACTAAGCCATTATACTAGCAAACACTCAGTGTACCTAGTGGCATCCTAAACGTGGCTATTGTACTTTTGTCTATTTACACTATTGTAAACATATTTGCAGCACGTCTGCCTGCATTGCACACTCAAACTTTTTAAACTAAGCCATTATACTAGCAAACACTCAGTGTACCTAGTGGCATCCTAAACGTGGCTATTGTACTTTTGTCTATTTACACTATTGTAAACATATTTGCAGCACGTCTGCCTGCATTGCACACTCAAACTTTTTAAACTAAGCCATTATACTAGCAAACACTCAGTGTACCTATTGGCATCCTAAACGTGGCTATTGTACTTTTGTCTATTCACACTATTGCAAACATATTTGCAGCACGTCTGCCTGCATTGCACACTCAAACTTTTTAAACTAAGCCATTATACTAGCAAACACTCAGTGTACCTATTGGCATCCTAAACGTGGCTATTGTACTTTTGTCTATTCACACTATTGTAAACATATTTGCAGCACGTCTGCCTGCATTGCACACTCAAACTTTTTAAACTAAGCCATTATACTTGCAAACACTCAGTGTACCTATTGGCATCCTAAACGTGGCTATTGTACTTTTGTCTATTCACACTATTGTAAACATATTTGCAGCACGTCTGCCTGCATTGCACACTCAAACTTTTTAAACTAAGCCATTATACTAGCAAACACTCAGTGTACCTAGTGGCATCCTAAACGTGGCTATTGTACTTTTGTCTATTTACACTATTGTAAACATATTTGCAGCACGTCTGCCTGCATTGCACACTCAAACTTTTTAAACTAAGCCATTATACTAGCAAACACTCAGTGTACCTAGTGGCATCCTAAACGTGGCTATTGTACTTTTGTCTATTCACACTATTGTAACGATATTTGCAGCACGTCTGCCTGCATTGCACACTCAAACTTTTTTAAACTAAGCCATTATACTAGCAAACACTCAGTGTACCTATTGGCATCCTAAACGTGGTTATTGTACTTTTGTCTATTCACACTATTGTAAACATATTTGCAGCACGTCTGCCTGCATTGCACACTCAAACTTTTTAAACTAAGCCATTATACTAGCAAACACTCAGTGTACCTATTGGCATCCTAAACGTGGCTATTGTACTTTTGTCTATTCACACTATTGTAACGATATTTGCAGCACGTCTGCCTGCATTGCACACTCAAACTTATTTAAACTAAGCCATTATACTAGCAAACAGTCAGTGTACCTAGTGGCATCCTAAACGTGGCTATTGTACTTTTGTCTATTCACACTATTGTAAACATATTTGCAGCACGTCTGCCTGCATTGCACACTCAAACTTTTTAAACTAAGCCATTATACTAGCAAACACTCAGTGTACCTATTGGCATCCTAAACGTGGCTATTGTACTTTTGTCTATTCACACTATTGTAACGATATTTGCAGCACGTCTGCCTGCATTGCACACTCCAACTTTTTTAAACTAAGCCATTATACTAGCAAACACTCAGTGTACCTATTGGCATCCTAAACGTGGCTATTGTACTTTTGTCTATTCACACTATTGTAAACATATTTGCAGCACGTCTGCCTGCATTGCACACTCAAACTTTTTAAACTAAGCCATTATACTAGCAAACACTCAGTGTACCTATTGGCATCCTAAACGTGGCTATTGTACTTTTGTCTATTCACACTATTGTAAACATATTTGCAGCACGTCTGCCTGCATTGCACACTCAAACTTTTTAAACTAAGCCATTATACTAGCAAACACTCAGTGTACCTATTGGCATCCTAAACGTGGCTATTGTACTTTTGTCTATTCACACTATTGTAAACATATTTGCAGCACGTCTGCCTGCATTGCACACTCAAACTTTTTAAACTAAGCCATTATACTAGCAAACACTCAGTGTACCTAGTGGCATCCTAAACGTGGCTATTGTACTTTTGTCTATTCACACTATTGTAACGATATTTGCAGCACGTCTGCCTGCATTGCACACTCAAACTTTTTTAAACTAAGCCATTATACTAGCAAACAGTCAGTGTACCTAGTGGCATCCTAAACGTGGCTATTGTACTTTTGTCTATTCACACTATTGTAAACATATTTGCAGCACGTCTGCCTGCATTGCACACTCAAACTTTTTAAACAAAGCCATTATACTAGCAAACACTCAGTGTACCTAGTGGCATCCTAAACGTGGCTATTGTACTTTTGTCTATTCACACTATTGTAACGATATTTGCAGCACGTCTGCCTGCATTGCACACTCAAACTTTTTTAAACTAAGCCATTATACTAGCAAACAGTCAGTGTACCTAGTGGCATCCTAAACTTGGCTATTGTACTTTTGTCTATTCACACTATTGTAAACATATTTGCAGCACGTCTGCCTGCATTGCACACTCAAACTTTTTAAACTAAGCCATTATACTAGCAAACACTCAGTGTACCTAGTGGCATCCTAAACGTGGCTATTGTACTTTTGTCTATTTACACTATTGTAAACATATTTGCAGCACGTCTGCCTGCATTGCACACTCAAACTTTTTAAACTAAGCCATTATACTAGCAAACACTCAGTGTACCTAGTGGCATCCTAAACGTGGCTATTGTACTTTTGTCTATTCACACTATTGTAACGATATTTGCAGCACGTCTGCCTGCATTGCACACTCAAACTTTTTTAAACTCAGCCATTATACTAGCAGACACTCAGTGTACCTATTGGCATCCTAAACGTGGCTATTGTACTTTTGTCTATTCACACTATTGCAAACATATTTGCAGCACGTCTGCCTGCATTGCACACTCAAACTTTTTAAACTAAGCCATTATACTAGCAAACACTCAGTGTACCTATTGGCATCCTAAACGTGGCTATTGTACTTTTGTCTATTCACACTATTGTAAACATATTTGCAGCACGTCTGCCTGCATTGCACACTCAAACTTTTTAAACTAAGCCATTATACTAGCAAACACTCAGTGTACCTATTGGCATCCTAAACGTGGCTATTGTACTTTTGTCTATTCACACTATTGTAAACATATTTGCAGCACGTCTGCCTGCATTGCACACTCAAACTTTTTAAACTAAGCCATTATACTAGCAAACACTCAGTGTACCTAGTGGCATCCTAAACGTGGCTATTGTACTTTTGTCTATTCACACTATTGTAACGATATTTGCAGCACGTCTGCCTGCATTGCACACTCAAACTTTTTTAAACTAAGCCATTATACTAGCAAACAGTCAGTGTACCTAGTGGCATCCTAAACGTGGCTATTGTACTTTTGTCTATTCACACTATTGTAAACATATTTGCAGCACGTCTGCCTGCATTGCACACTCAAACTTTTTAAACAAAGCCATTATACTAGCAAACAGTCAGTGTACCTAGTGGCATCCTAAACGTGGCTATTGTACTTTTGTCTATTCACACTATTGTAACGATATTTGCAGCACGTCTGCCTGCATTGCACACTCAAACTTTTTTAAACTAAGCCATTATACTATCAAACAGTCAGTGTACCTAGTGGCATCCTAAACTTGGCTATTGTACTTTTGTCTATTCACACTATTGTAAACATATTTGCAGCACGTCTGCCTGCATTGCACACTCAAACTTTTTAAACTAAGCCATTATACTAGCAAACACTCAGTGTACCTAGTGGCATCCTAAACGTGGCTATTGTACTTTTGTCTATTTACACTATTGTAAACATATTTGCAGCACGTCTGCCTGCATTGCACACTCAAACTTTTTAAACTAAGCCATTATACTAGCAAACACTCAGTGTACCTAGTGGCATCCTAAACGTGGCTATTGTACTTTTGTCTATTCACACTATTGTAACGATATTTGCAGCACGTCTGCCTGCATTGCACACTCAAACTTTTTTAAACTCAGCCATTATACTAGCAAACACTCAGTGTACCTATTGGCATCCTAAACGTGGCTATTGTACTTTTGTCTATTCACACTATTGCAAACATATTTGCAGCACGTCTGCCTGCATTGCACACTCAAACTTTTTAAACTAAGCCATTATACTAGCAAACACTCAGTGTACCTATTGGCATCCTAAACGTGGCTATTGTACTTTTGTCTATTCACACTATTGTAAACATATTTGCAGCACGTCTGCCTGCATTGCACACTCAAACTTTTTAAACTAAGCCATTATACTAGCAAACACTCAGTGTACCTAGTGGCATCCTAAACGTGGCTATTGTACTTTTGTCTATTTACACTATTGTAAACATATTTGCAGCACGTCTGCCTGCATTGCACACTCAAACTTTTTAAACTAAGCCATTATACTAGCAAACACTCAGTGTACCTCTTGGCATCCTAAACGTGGCTATTGTACTTTTGTCTATTCACACTATTGTAAACATATTTGCAGCACGTCTGCCTGCATTGCACACTCAAACTTTTTAAACTAAGCCATTATACTAGCAAACACTCAGTGTACCTATTGGCATCCTAAACGTGGCTATTGTACTTTTGTCTATTCACACTATTGTAAACATATTTGCAGCACGTCTGCCTGCATTGCACACTCAAACTTTTTAAACTAAGCCATTATACTAGCAAACACTCAGTGTACCTAGTGGCATCCTAAACGTGGCTATTGGACTTTTGTCTATTCACACTACTGCAAATCTATGTGCAGCACCTCTGCATGACAACCTCCTGCTCTGTTTTTAATAAGCTATAATGATAGCACAAAATACTGCCATTTAGTGGCATCATAGAACTGGCTGTTGTATTCCATTAGTGCCCCACTGGTGACAAGCTATTTCTAGCACCTCTACATCACACCCTCATGCACATTTTGCTACGCTAATGTTATAGCAAACTCATGGAATTCATTGCTGCATTTCATAATTCGGAGGGATAGAAAGTCTGGCTTCCTTTAGCTTTTCCTTCTGTTCATAGACAGCATCTCCAAGAGCAATTTCCCCTCCACATCTAAGTGTGGAGAGGCAGCTAGTGCGCATGCGTGTGCCGATGTACCCCAGCTGCAGCATAATTACAGTGTTCTGCGTAGTGAGTATGCTCAGCCTGACTGTGTTATTCCTGATGCTAAGTCTTCTTTTCGGGATACAGCGCATGCTCCCACACTAAGTGTGAAAAGCCTCTTTGCACAGGTGCTTGCATTTCGTGCCGGGTCTAAGTCCTGTTTTGTGCCTAGACACCATGCTAAAGCTGATAGTCTTTTTTCAGAGACTGTACTTCATGCTACTGAGCATGCTCAGGCACTTCCTGCATCAGAGACTAGGTCCGGTAATGAACTCTTTGGCCCTGGCCCTGATGTGGGGGTCCCATATAGACCACAGGGCATCAGGTGTCCTCCCAAATGGCTTGCAGAGGCCCACACCTATGACTTGTCACCGCATTATTGATGGTCAGACGATGACTGGTGAGGTGTTTGGGTCATGGCAGCCATGAGGTCATCATTGAAGTTGCGTTTCCAAATAGGACGCTAGTTATGCCACTCATGACGTGTCACTCTACTTTTGTCTCCAGGAGGTGCATTGTGGTTCACCCTGGTTTGGGGCGGACCCAGGTTATAAAAGGGGCTGGAGCCAACAAGGAGGTGCGCAGTCTTCTATTATGCTCCGAAAGAGCACACCTCCATGTGTTGAACCCATTGCGGCTTTAGGCCAGAGGTAGGCAGGGATAGGGTGTCGATGCAGGCCACCACCACAGTTGGTAACGCAGAACGGTTAAGACCAGCTCCTGTCCTACCAGTCCTGCTTGTGCAGCCCAGTGGCATTAACAGGCCTGCTGCTGCTGATGCGCCTGCTGTCCACAGGTGTGGCCCCTACGCACACGGTCAGCGTACTCAATGGCCCCTGTGTTGTTAACAGGGACTTCCTGGGCTGGGTGGGCATGTGGACCCTGTGACGCTAACAGGGCTCCCAGTCTCCAGATCCGAATGGCGTCTAACTCGGTTCAGGCTACTATTAGTTTCATAGCCACACAGCTCTGTATCCTCCACCAAACCTTCCAGTTGCCAACCTCTCCTTTTCCAACTGGGAGCACGGTGGACACTGACTGCTGATGGGGATATATACCTTTCTCTTTCTTTTCTTAATTAATTTTCGTTATATAGCGGTCACAGATTATATACCACTTTATCCAAATCTGGCAGTCCCACTGTAACAGATGGTGTTTCTTCAGCAAATGTTACAGTTGCTTAACCACCAAATCCACGGACCAAAACTTTTTTCCCCTTTCCAACACACCTGTTCCCCTTTCCAACAGCATCTGTCCTTTTTCAACTCATTTTGGGATATGACCAAAAGTGCAACTGTGCAGGGACACCGTACTCAACGCCATCTCAGCACAGCAGCCATCCCTCGGTCCCTCCGATGTGGACAAGTAAAAGACCATTTCCTCCTATCCATGACAAAGCGTTGAGATTCACTCTGTGCAGCACTGGTGTTTAGTGGAAAAGTAGATCTAAGATTGCGTACCACATTCTGCAGATACTCCTGTATACGTGCGTCCATTTCTATGGCAGGAATTAGTTCGCCAAATTTTGTCTTGTACCGGGGATCTAACAGTGTGGCAACCCAGTATTCAGGATTACTTCAAATTCATACAATCCGAGGGTCATGTAGGTAGTGCAGTAAGAAGGCGCTCATGTGTCTTGTGCATCCAGGAGGACCAAGTCCTTGGTGTGTTGGTGGCAGAGAGGTGAGAATCCTTCCTCTGCCCTCTCCCCACAACCTCGCACAACCGAAATGTGAGCAAGCTCTCACTCATCTGCTGAGTCTTCCATGCCCATCGCCAGTTCGTCCTCCATTTCTTCATGGGCTCCTGCACTTTCATCAACACTTTTTGCTGATACTATGCGCCCTTGTTAATCCCTCTCCCTCACCATGACTGCCGCATAGGTGCCGCTGACCATCTGGACCTCGTAGATCTTGTTATCCCTTCCGCATATGACTCCTCCTGTACTTCCTCCCCTTCCTCTTGTCCCAACACCTGACTCCGAATAATAATTACAGTGTGCTCCATCATGTAGATGACCAGAATTGTCACGCTGAGAATGACATTGCCAGTGCTAAACATCTTCGTCGACATTTGTGAACTGTGTAGCAGGGTGCATAGGTCCTTGATCTGACACCACTCCAGCAGCGTGATCTGCACCACCTCTTGATCAAGTTATCCCAGGATAATATGTCATACCGTATTTCAGCAGGGCTCTGCGGTGCTGCCACACACGCTGCAACATGTGCAGATTCCAATTCCTGCGTGTCGGAACATCGCATTTCCGGCGTTTAACTGCCAGACCCTAAGACTTCCGGAGTGATGAAAGTTGTTGAGCTGCTGTGTGCGCACGATGGAAGTGAGCACATAGCGAGCGTGCCCGCTGCACAAGGCCATGTAGGCCGTGATGGTGTTTTAAAAATTGCTGGAGAATTCGGTTCAACACGTGAGCCATACGTGAGCCATACAAGGCACGTGTGTCACATTGCCCTGAGGATGGCCCGCAGCCAGGTTTGCATCATTGCCGCACACGGCTGTTAAGTCACCAACGAAGTCCGCTCCGTCAATTTGTACTCCGGTCGCCAGGTGACAACGTGTTCCTTTCATGAATAGTGCTGATGATGGGAGAGTAGTCGATGCCAGTGGCGCAGGTGGGCGCAGGTTATGCTCACCCACTGGGCTGCATTACCTTGACAGATGCAGAATCTCTGGCTGAATGTAGCTGGTGGGTATCTCACAGATGAAATACCATCATTCAGCTACAACCAATGGGAAGACACCACACCCTTTTTTATGCCCATCCTGTCTGCAGACCACTGCCAGACATAGCTATGAACCTCTGGTTAATTTTACCCCCAGTTCAGTTTTATGATTTTGTGTGCTTGTTACCTGACTACTTTTCCTGCTTGCTGTTTATGTACCTTGTTGGCCGATCCGCATTTCACCTCTGCTTGTTTTCTGATTAAGTCCTGGCCGTCCCATTCTGTTCCTGTTCCTCAATTAATGTTTTGACCCTGCCTGACTACTATTCTCTGGAATAGCGGTGTGACTCACATTTCCCATACATTTCAAAGTAAAACTTTGACCGCCTGATGGCATTGAGCTCTGCTGCCAGCATAGTAAGGAGGTGTGTGGTAGTCCTTGTGCGCAGTTGCAAGGAAGGGTGGCCTGACCACACAGGGTTTGCGCCAAGGTGGAGGACCCACACGAGGTTGAAGAGGCAGAAGCAGTGTATTAACTTCTACATACAGAAGAAGGATTGAAACAACTCGTGGGGACGGCAAGACTTGTACAGCAGACCCTTCTCCATCTCTCACCATAGTTTGCCAGTGCCCAGTCAGTGACATGTAATGACCCTGTCTATGCTTACTGGTCCAAGTATCTGTGTTGAAATGCACCCTGTCGCACACAGATTTTCTCAAGGAAGTGGTGATGTTGTGTGCGGCATGCTGGTGTAGCGTGGGCATGCTTTTCTTGGAGAAGCAGTGGTGATTGGGCATCTGGTACTGGGGCACAGCGACAGACATAAGGTCTGTAAAATCCTGTGTGTCCACTACGTGTAAAGGCAGCATTTCGGTAGCCAACAGCTTACAGAGGGATAGAGTCAACCTCTTAGCTTTGTCATGGGTCGCAGGAAGTGGCCTTTTATTTGACCACATCTGAGGGACAGAGATCTGGCTGCTGTGTGTAGACGGTGTTGAGTAGGGTGTCCCTGGAAAAATGCAGGTTTGTGAGGAAAGTGCAGGCGGAGACATGATGTTGCCTTCATCTTGCCTTCAGATCTATTCATCTTGTATCATTTTTAAAAAACACAGCAAGCAAGGGTTACTCCAAGCGGAGTCTACCTTTTTTCCAAAAATTGGGCACAGAGACACCCCATCAGTGGCAGCACTTGTGCCCTAGTTGCAAACAGGATGTTTTGATTTGCATCAAGCACATTCAAAAATACGCCATAATTAACCGTCCCCAGCATGACACCGGGGTAGGTAGATAAAGTCTTTGCTGAACCATGACTTGGTCATCTTGGCTCCTTTTAAAAACAATGTAAGCAAGGGTTACTCCAAGCGGAGCCTCCCTTTTTTCCAAAAATTGTGCCCCACACACACCCACCCATTCAGTGGCAGCAGTTGTGCCATAGTTGTACACTTCACAGCTAGATTTACATCAAGCACATTCCAAATCCACAAGCATTTACTCTCCCCAGGATGACACAGGGGTTGTAAATTCCTTCTGGATCCATGACTTGTTAATTTTGATGAACGTCAGTCTGTCCACATTGTCACTGGACAGACGCGTGCGCTTATCTGTCAGCACACACCCAGCAGCACTGAAGACACGTTCAGAGACAACGCTGGCAGCTGTACACGACAAAATCTCCAAGGCGTAAGTTGATAGCTCTGGCCATTTTTCTAGATTTGAAGCCCAAAATGAGCAAGGCTCTATTTGCAAAGTCATGGCATCGATGTTCATTTGTAGATACTCCTGTATCATCCTCTCCAGCCGTTGACTATGTGTCAGACTTGTTGTCTCTGGTGGCCTTGCAAAGGAGGGTCTAAAAAAATTATGAAAAGATTCCATTAAATTGCTGTTACCAGCACCAGATACGGTCCTACTGGTACGGGTAGACTGTTGAAGATGACGAGACCGTCCCATGTTTGTCAAGTTACAACTGGGAGATTCCCTCCCTGCACCTGCACGGTTGTTTGGTGGAAAAGCGGATCTAAGATCGAGTAACAGCTTCTGCTGATACTCCTACATAAGTGCGTCCCTTTCTATGGCTGGAATTATGTCACAAAATTTGGACTTGTACCGGGGATCTAATAGTGTGGCAAGCCAGTAGTCATCATCACTTCTAATTTTGACAATACGGGGGTCATGTTGGAGGTAGTGCAACAAGAAGGCACTCATGTGTCTTGTGCAGCCATGCGGACCAAGTCCACGCTGTGTTTGTGGCATAGAGGTGCTAACCGTTCTTTCTTCCTCTGACATCTCCCCCCAACCTCTTTCAACTGAAATTTGACCAAGGTCCCCCTCATCTGCTGAGTCTTCCATGTCCATGGACAGTTCGTCCTCCATATCTTCATGTCCTCCTGCACCTTCCTCAACATCTCGCCTGCTACCATGCGCCCTTGTTGATCCCTGTCCCCCATGGTCCCATGCCTGCCGCGTTGGTGATGATGAACGTCTGGACCTTGGTGATGTTGTTGTGTCTTGCGCATATGAATCCTCCTGTAGTTCCTCCCCTTCCTGTTGTCCCACCCCCTGACTCCGAATAGTGTTTAGCGTGTGCTCCAGCATGTAAATGACTGGAATCGTCATGCTGATAATGGCATTGTCAGCGCTAAACATATTTGTCGCCATGTCGAAACTGTGCAGAAGGGTGCATAGGTCCTTGATCTGAGACCACTCCATCAGGGTGATCTGCCCCACCTCTGCATCTCGTTGGCCCAGGCTATACGTCATGACGTATTGCACCAGGGCTCTGCGGTGCTGCCACAGTCGCTGTAACATGTGGAGAGTTGAATTCCAGCGTGTCGCCACATCGCATTTCAGGCGATTAACCGGCAGGCTGAAAGACTTCTGGAGCGATGCAAGTCGCTCAGCTGCGGCGCTTGAACGGCGGAAGTGAGCAGACAGTTTTCGTGCCCTGTTCAGAAGGCCATCTAGGCCGGGATAGTGTGTTAAAAATTGCTGGACGACAAGGTTCAACACGTGAGCCATACAAGGTACGTGTGTCACCTTGCCCAGGCGAAGGGCTGCACCCAGGGTTGCAGCATTGTCGCACACGGCCTTACCAGGCTGCAGGTTCAGTGGAGACAACCATTTATTAAACTCGGACCGCAGAGCTGACCACAACTCCTCAGCTGTGTGACTCTTATTCCCAAGACATGTCAAGCTAAAGGCCGCCTGATGCCGTTGCGCTCTGCTGCCAGCATAGTAATGAGGGGTGCGTGATTCCTTCTGCGCAGTGAGAATGCTGGTGGCCTGACCAGGCAAGCTTGGGGCGGAGGTGGAGGACCCAGATGAGGTGGAGGATGCAGAAGCAGTGGCGGAACTTGGACAGACAGAGGATTGACACACAAGTCGTGGGGACGGCAAGACTTGTGCAGCAGACCCTTCACCATCTATCACCATAGTTACCCAGTGGCCAGTCAGCGACATGTAACATCCCTGTCCATGCTTACTGGTCCAAGTATCGGTGGTGAAATGCACCCGTTCACACACAGAGTTTCTCAAGGAAGCGGTGATGTTGTGTGCGACATGCTGGTGTAGCGCGGGCACACCTTTCTTAGAGAAGTAGTGGCGACTAGGCATCTGGTACTGGGGCACAGCGACAGACATAAGGTCTCTAAAATCCTGTGTGTCCACTAGGCGGAAAGGCAGCATTTCGGTAGCCAACAGCTTACAGAGGGATAGAGTCAACCTCTTAGCTTTGTCATGGGTCGCAGGAAGTGGCCTTTTATTTGACCACATCTGAGGGACAGAGATCTGGCTGCTGTGTGTAGACGGTGTTGAGTAGGGTGTCCCTGGAAAAATGCAGGTTTGTGAGGAAAGTGCAGGCGGAGACAAGATGTTGCCTTCATCCAACGTTGGTGCTATCGATGTTTGAGAGAGCTGTACACAATCACTTGTTTCCCCTTCCAAACCAACTGACGACCTACCAAGCAAGCTGCCTGTTGCGGTTACAGTGGTGGAAGTTGTGGGTGGAAAAACAGGTGTGACAGCTGTCCCCACAGTCCTAGAAGATGACGAGCGCGCGGATGCACTGGAAGGGGCAGGCGGTGGATGGTTGGCTCCGCTAGGCCGCATTGCAGCACGGTGAGCTTCCCACCAGGCCATATGATATTTATTCATGTGACGATTCATGGAAGAAGTTGTCAAACTGCTGAGGTTTTGACCTCTACTAAGATAACCATGCCAAATGTTACAGATCATATAATTTGGGCGATCTTTTTTTATGTCAAAAAAGGACCAGGCTAGGCAAGGCTTAGAGGCCATGCGACCTGTTGATCCACCCCGAATAATGCTCAGAGGCAGAGTGGTGGCTGAGGATGCAGTTGTAGACGTGCTACCAGTGCTCCGACTGTGTCCAGGAAGGCGCAAGGTTACTTCGACGTCGGTTGCATCCTCCTCCACCGCCTCTGTTGACCTCCTCGAGTGTCTGACTGTGGGTTGACAGTAGGTGGGATCTAGAACTTCATCATCAATTGTTGTGTTTGCACTCCCCTCCCCCTCAGACCGAGCCTCTTCTTGCCCTGACCGAATATTTAAGTTGTCATCCCAATCGGGTATCTGCGTCTCATCTTCATCAGTATGTTCCTCATTGTCTATAACCACAGTTGTTGGAAAGGCAGCATTTTGGTAGCCAACAGTTTGCAGATGATGAAAGTCAACCTCCAAGCCATGTCATGCCCTTCTAAAAGCATGTAAAACACAGCGAGGGGACTCCAACCACAGTCTCCCTCGTTTCCACTAACTGGGCCACACACACCCCACTTGACTGGCATCGGTTGAGCCCCCTTTTGAAAAAGAAAAAGATGCTTTGCATGAAGCACTCTCAAAAATACGCGTGCCTTTCCCGTCCCCTGGCTGACCCAGGGGAAGTAAAGTCCTCTGAGAGCCATGACTTGTTCATCTTGGTTCTTTTAGAGACACAGCGAGGGGACTCCAACCACAGTCTCCCTCGTTTCCACTAACTGGGCCACACACACCCCACTTGACTGGCATCGGTTGAGCCCCCTTTTGAAAAAGAAAAAGATGCTTTGCATGAAGCACTCTCAAAAATACGAGTGCCTTTCCCGTCCCCTGGCTGACCCAGGGGAAGAAAAGTCCTCTGAGAGCCATGACTTGTTCATCTTGGTTCTTTTAGAGACACAGCGAGGGGACTCCAACCACAGTCTCCCTCGTTTCCACTAACTGGGCCACACACACCCCACTTGACTGGCATCGGTTGAGCCCCCTTTTGAAAAAGAAAAAGATGCTTTGCATGAAGCACTCTCAAAAATACGCGTGCCTTTCCCGTCCCCTGGCTGACCCAGGGGAAGTAAAGTCCTCTGAGAGCCATGACTTGTTCATCTTGGTTCTTTTAGAGACACAGCGAGGGGACTCCAACCACAGTCTCCCTCGTTTCCACTAACTGGGCCACACACACCCCACTTGACTGGCATCGGTTGAGCCCCCTTTTGAAAAAGAAAAATATGCTTTGCATGAAGCACTCTCAAAAATACGCGTGCCTTTCCCGTCCCCTGGCTGACCCAGGGGAAGAAAAGTCCTCTGAGAGCCATGACTTGTTCATCTTGGTTCTTTTAGAGACACAGCGAGGGGACTCCAACCACAGTCTCCCTCGTTTCCACTAACTGGGCCACACACACCCCTCTTGACTGACATCAGTTGATGCCCCTTTTGAAAATGAAAAAGATGCTTTGCATGAAGCACTCTCAAAAATACGCGTGCCTTTCCCGTCCCCTGGCTGACCCAGGGGAAGAAAAGTCCTCTGAGAGCCATGTCCACATTGTCAGTGGACAGACACGTGTGCTTATCTGCCAGCAGACCCACAGCAGCACTGAAGACAGGTTCCGAGAGAACGCTGGCTGCAGGACACGACAAGATCCCCAAGGCGTACGTGGCGAGCTCAGGCAATTTATCCAGATTGGAAGCCTAAAATGAGCAGGGCTCAAGTTGCACATTAATGGAATCGATGTTTCCTTGCATATACTCATATATCTGTGTGTCCTCCTCTTTTTCCTTGTCCAGCTCTTTTGTTTTCGCATGAGTATATGTCCTTGTCACTTTCCCATGTGTTGTGAGTTGTTTGTCACCTTTCGGACACCTTTGAGGGTGTTTTCTAGGTGTTTTTCTGTGTTTGTGATTGCCTGCCATTGTTTCCTATGCAGTTCGAGTTCGGTTCGTCGAACGTTCGACGAGCCGAACTCGAACGGGACCTCCGTTCGGCGAACCGACCTCGAGCCGAACCGGGACCGGTTCGCTCATCTCTAGTCAAGATTCGCTGCTCAATCAATGTCGGGACTGTTGTTTAATTTAAAAAACCCATGGAAATTGTGTAAATGTGCTTTGTTATTAAATAAACAGTCGGCAACTATAAAGTTACCTTCCATTTTTGTAGTTAAGTCGCTTTCACATTATTAAGCCTTTGTTTCTGTTAAAATACTTGTAGGGGTTGAATATAATCCTAAGAAAGCTCAAAGTGTTAAATCCATATTTTTAGGGTAGTTGAAGGTATTGCCGTATTGTCAACTGATTTTTTGTAAACATTTGTCGAACCTGCCAAATTCAAATTTGAAAGATTTATTCATCTCAAGTTTAGAATGCTGCTCTCGAAGCCCACATCTGTCTACCACCTCGAATTGTTTGCTTAATTTACACATTTTTGTCACTAATATAAACTCGTCAACACTGTAACTGCAAAACCAAGAAGCAAAAGTCCGGAATTATGAAAATCAAAGTATTAATAGACATGTTTATGATATGGAAAATATGGAAATGATTACAAATTGAAATTAATACTTCAAATCAATTTGATTTATTGAGAGTTCTGACCTCAAATTTCTTGTGCAGTGAATCATGGATGAATGTATGCCTTTCTTTAAATTTGTCAAGACCACATTTAAATCAACATAAAGGAGCTCTCCCAAAAATACAAAACATAGGTCCTTCTCATAGGATTGAGTGGGGTAGCATAAAGTACTTCTCTAGTCCTTAATTCAGGTACACAGAACAGCGTTACATTAAATTGTTTGTGAAATCAGTAGTACGGCAATCTTTCAAAGTGTTTGGGACGTCATTGGTTGGCAATTGCGAAGGGAGCTGCCAGCAGCGGATCTTGATAATTTGCGTGCCCAAGTGCATTTAATATTGTAGAACATTCTTCAGACAAACATTAATAACATTAATAAACTAAATGTCCTCAACACCATAGAAAATATTTGCACAACACTAAGCACAAGGACTACCACAACACCCAAGGTTATGAATATACCAATGGGTAAAAAAAAGTGATAAATGCAGGCTATTAAAAAATAATTTTGACTCTTTATTTAGACATAAAAATACATAAATAAATAGATTACATGGATATTTACTCCTAAACAGGACGCAGTCTATGCCTGGGATTACAAATAGCTCAATAAATATATCACATTACAGAGTATATAGTTTTAGGTTTATAATCATTGTGCCATCAATTCAATCAATTCATATACTGTCCTAATAACAAAGAAATAAAAGTGCATCACCATGTTACACATACACACACAAACACACACACACACACACACACACACACATATATATATATATATACATATATATATATATATATATATATATATATATATATATATATAGTCAAACAATGTAAAATACATATAGCCAGCTCACCATAAAGGAGTTCCTCTTGATGCAATCGTCGGTGTTCACTTTATGTTCTGCAGGAATCCAGGCAGGGAGTATGCCCAAACAAATAGAAATGTAGGAGGATTAAGGAACTCCAATCAAATAATAGCACTCCAGCAAAGGACTACGTGTTTCAGCACTATGTGCCTTCTTCACGGTCCTACATATATATACATATATGTGGTGCATAAGTATAGCTGACATCTATGCCAGTGAAATGGATGTAAAAGTCACTGTTCAAATACAATAAATGCTTTTCATATCTATAAAATAGAAAGTGCCAAAGTGCATATAGATACAAGATTTTTTATATCATTCAATAGAACAGTAAGGCTATAAACACCAAATATCACTATGCTACTGCTGACTAAGAAGTAAAGTGCCTAAATGCATACAACCATACCGGTTTACTGTACTTGTGCTATGCAGTGAATTACTTGCGTCTATGATCACCTTGCTATTGGACATTCAAATGCATCTATAACCCATATTAAATATTACCTTATCTGTAGAAAACTGATATTTGTGAGCTCCAGGTAGCGTGTCCCTCCACCCCAACGACAGTTCACCCCTGCTTCTTCCAGGGGGCGTTTCAGGGTGGAGGGATGCTATCAGTAATTATATCATTAGGGGAATTCACTAGCGTCAAGGCGCATTTGTGGAAAGTGGGTACGCTGATCGCAGCTTTGCTGGCGCATAAAGTATCCTCTTCCTGCCTCCATACAGGAAGTTCCAGGTTATGCGTGGTGGAACGCCACCGTGAAATGCATCACAGTCACCTGATGCGGGCACCTGAAAGTTTGAGGAGCACTGGATAAATGCATGCGCACTACTACAGATCTCTGGAAATAGGCTGTGTAAGAATATAGAGAAGCGCATGCACGCTAAACATAGAGATAGGTTAAATGTCAAATGATAGGAAAGTGCATGCGTGCTCTTACGCAGCTGTAAAAGAAGGAAAAATATGATCAGAGAACAGATCCCTATCAGGGATATATATCTAGTTATTAGTGATAAGGACTGAAAATTCACATAAGCTATCTATACCATTGCGCCTAAACATGCTATGCATATCAATTGAAGAATATAAAATACCATTCACATAAATAAAAGTAATATATACCTACATAATTATAATAAATAAATAACATGGATCAAATTGCACAAATACATTATTAAACATAAACTTGTAGCACCCCACAGGGCAGGTGGTTAACCTACTTGTTGCCGGGCCAGGTTAGGTGCTGTCATGGGTGGCCTTGCCCGCTTCCGTTGCCCTGAAGCGTACAATAATCAGTGGGGAAGCAAGGTATTTGGAGAGGGTTTGTTGTGACGCCACCTGTTGTATGCAGCCAGGGATTAGCCACCGCGGCAGGGTTCCTTGCTGGGGCTGGTGGTAGTGCAGCTCTGGTGTGATCACTCCCCACAGGCAAAGTGGGCCCCAGGAGGAAGGCGAGGGTTGTAGTGGTGCAATGGGGTGCAGGACTGGGATGCCTGAGAAACTGGATGACACAAGATGGTAGTTTCCTCTTTACCTTTACTGGTCAGGTGTTATGGTCCAGGTTTACAGTGGTCAGCCCAGAAGCAGTTTGGGTCTCTCCTTGCCTGGCAGGTTGGAGGCCTTCCTTAATGCGCTCTTGGTGGGAACTGCTGCGGCCTGGAGCAGCACAGCATCCTCTTCTCTCTCTCTATTTGAAGATTACTGTCCCCTGTGACGAGCAGCATGAACCGGTTATAGCACCCGCTTGTATTACTGCAATCCCAGGTTCTGTATTGCTGCTGTATCTTGGAACTATGGTGGGCCAGGAATGTAGAATTTCTTGCCTTCTGGGTTTTGCTACTGGGCCATTATTACCCAGTAATCAAGGACCCTGGTGTCCCATTCTAGCACTTGGTCCTGGAAAGCTCACACCGAAGCTCTCAAACAGCGAACGCTCTTTCTGCTTACCTACACTGTTCCGCCTGACTTCCTTCCTTTTCCCTCTAACCCTTCCCCCAGGTCAGCATGTACAGAGAGCCTCCATTCAAAACAGGTTATGAGCTCCCCCTGCCGGCCTGGAGTAGGAGATGTTGCAAGTGATGTTCCTGAAAAGGAGAGGTCCCCACGCTGCCTCCAAGCATAGCATTGATCCCGGTAAGTAGAACAACGCCACTGTGGCTCCCGTGACAACTGGGGTGCCACAAACTGACCATGCAAATTATATAAATAAAAATCATATATAAAATATTCAACATTATGCAGCCCCAATTAATTAATATTCATATGATAATACACACCCAGCAAAAACAATAAATGAATCTGAAACATAATATAAATATTGTGTAATATCAATATTGAATATATGAAAGGGCATATAGTAGGTGAAAAAATATATATATATATATGTCAGTAAAGATTAACAATAAATGTTAATTACAAAGTGAATGAATGAATAATAGATTTCCTATATAAAGTATATATATAAAATTATTCCTATATAAAATATATATATTAGTAATATTCATTATTTTATATATATATATATATATATATATATATGTAATGATGAATATTACTAATAAAGAGTATACATAAATTACTTATTGAAATGTGTATGTAATGGTAAATATAAAATGCAAAGTGTGTAAACTAATCATCACATACATAAATAACCAGACCTATGCATAATTGTATATGCATAAAGGGAGAAAAAAACAACAACACATATTAAGACAAGTGAAGTAAGTTTTAGTGAACATCATTAAAAACATCCAAACTGTATAATTGCTTTCTGCGGGTGACGTTCATACTTAAAACTAAATAGGTTGAATTGTTTTTAAATTTTGTTTCCATTTTTTGCTCATTTGCATATCATTAACATGTCTATCGATCCTGTGGTTTTCATAATTCCATGACTTTTTTTCTTGACGTTGCAATTTCCAAATTGAGGAGTGTAGTATTGAATATCTATGCTGGTAAGTGTAGTTTTACTTGTCATTGACTATAGCAAATTTGCTTTATTCACTTTTTTTATGATGATAATGTTATTTTATAAGCTATTTTCTGTGCATCTTTTAGACTGATTAGTGAATGGAGAAAATGAAAAGTCTAACTTGATTTTCCAGACCATCTGTTTTCATGGCTTAAGTTTTTAAGATAAAAAATATTCAGTCTTCCTCTGCCAGTGCACAATGGCTTGATGTAAGCGGCCAATACAGCTCTGCTAATTATAACCTTATAGTAAAATGGCATTCAGGTTTGCCAGCAGTAGAATTTGGCTCAGAACCTCTCTCCTTTATCACACCTGTTGACTTTGCATTGCCAAAAGTGTCAATATAAGTAGTCATAGTAACAACAGAAATCAGGAAATATAAAGATTTATAATCTCTTGGTGCTAATTGCTGTCACCGCACCTGCAGAAAACGTGAGCACATCAGAATTACGGTGCTATAATAAAAGTACACCAGCTAGAAAGCCAAGAATAACAAGATTGAGATGCTGAAGCTAAGCCTTTATAATATAGATCTTTGGGGAAGTTAGCCATCTTTGCTTTAAAACTTTACTACAATGTTGCAAAAATGGTTACACAAACAATATGTTAATATTAAACAATTGGATTTAATAAAACATTTTATTGTCTTTCTCAATATTGCCTATTAGGCTAAGGGCGGCTTTGCACGTGGTCAAATCGAAAGTGACGCACTTCCGGCGTCACTTTCGAGATCGTAGTGTGTAAATGCTAGATGATACGATTAACGAGCGCAAAAGCTTCGTTATCGTATCATCGTTGCAGGCTACGACTTTTTCATAATTATGCTGCCGCGACAGGTACGATGTTGTTCCTCGTTCCTGCGGCAGCACACATCGCTGTGTATAACGCCGCAGGAGCGAGGAACATCAGCTTACCTGCCGCCAAAGGCTATACGGAAGGAAGGAGGTGGGCGGGATGTTTACATCCTGCTCATCTCCGCCCCTTTGCCGCTATTGGCCGCCTGCCGTGTGACGTCGCTATGACGCCGCATGACCCGCCCCATTAGGAAGGAGGTGGGTCGCCGGCCACAGCGACGGTCGCAGAACAGGTGAGTGCATGTGAAGCTGGCGTAGCGATAATTTTTGCTACGCCAGCTATCACAAGATATCGTACCTGCGACGGCGGCGGGGACTATCGCGTGCAACATCGCAGCATCGGCTTGCGATGTCGCAACGTGCAAAGCCCACCTAAGGCCCCATGAGCAATTAAAATCTGATGCAAGAGCATCGGATGTGATATGCTAATGACCCACGCCTTCCGCTCTGCTGCAAGCGTGAATTGAGTGTCATGTCACTGTGATCTGATCCTGCGATCAAATCACAGCTGCGAAAGAGAGGGGGTGACTAATCTCCCCATCTCCTCCATTATCAGCTGATGCAATTATTGCACTACACTCTGGTGTAATCCGAGTTCAGTGCGATGTTTCTCTTGCACCCATAGACTTGTATGGGTGCGAGTGAAAACACATCAGATTCCACCTGCTACGATTGTTTTCTTGGTCCAATTAGGGCTGGGAAAAAAATCGTTCATGGGACCAGCTCCATAGAGTAACACGGGTCCGAGTAGAATGTGATTTTGTTATCGCATTGCACTCGGGCCGTATGTCCTAGGCCTTAATATATGAATGCTAGCTCACAAACCTTTAGTGTCATTACTCTTGTCTGGCCAATCTATCACTGTAGTGCTACTAGTATTTGAAATCTTATTCTCTTTAACATGGCTTAAAAATATGCAAAAATGAAAAAATCTTGTATAAAGAAAAAATAAAGTAATATACTCACTTGGTAATTTCCCTGTCAATCGTCACCATCAGTGATGAGTGAGCATGCTTGCCACTGCTCAATACTTGATCAAGCATTAGGGTGCTTGGGTACATTCATTACTCGATCGAGTGTCACGAGTGCTTGGGCACCATGCTCAAGTCCCAGCCCCACATTTTTCACGGCTGTTAGACAGCAATCTACATGTGGGCATTGCCTGCAATATACATAGTCATTTTGGCAACTGGCAATGCTGTCATTGGCCGGCCACATTGCATCATCAGCTCTTATATAAGACCCAGTGGCACCATGCTTGGCGCACTCTCCTCCGGAAGCAGTTCATTGAGAATTGATGTAGGTGCGAGAGCTTATATAAGAGCAGGCATATAAGCAGTGTTTAATTGCTACTGCAGTAGTTACACTACACTGCTGTACCATTAACCCCTTCACCACCCGGCGAGTTTTCCTTTTTGCTTTTTCCTCCCTTCTTCCAAGAGCAATAACTTTTTAACTTTTCTATCAACATAACCATATGAGGGCTTGTTTTTGCAGGTTAAGTTGTACATTTAAATTAAATTATATATTTTTCCATCTAGTGTAAAAGAAAATGGAATAAAAAAAAATCCAAGTGTGGTGAAATTGCAAAAAAAAGCAATCCTGCCCTTCTGAATTTTTGTCCTGTTACCCTTTATTCCGATTGGATTAATTTATTTTACATTTGATAGATCAGACATTTCTGACTCAGCGATACTAAATATGTATTTTTTTATTGTTTTATTTTCAATGGGGCAAAAGGGGTGTGATTTGAAACTTTGTGGTTTTTATATGAATTTAAAAAATGTTTTTCCACTTTTTTTGTGTTTATTAGTTCTCCTATTGTAACTGCGATCATCCAATAGTTTGTTGTGTACAAATTAGTACATTAGCAGAAATCATCATCTCCTATGACTGCTGGCTTGCAGCTGACATTCACAGAAAGTTTGTTATGACAAACACAGGGGTAATCAGCTGACGTCCAGCTGTAATGACAACCCATCAGCAACCAGCAATCATGTCATGGGTTCGCCTAAGGGACCAGGTACTGGTGTACTCCCAGACGGCACTTATTAAATCCCGCTGTTAGATATTGACAGCGGGATTTCATTGGTTAAAAGCCAGATTAACTGTGGCTGTTAAGGCTGCTTTACACCTTACAATTACACATGAAATAATAAAAAAGGGCTTCCCTATATTTGTAGTTCCCAGCCAAGTACAAATAGGCAGCTGGGGGTTGGGGGCAGCCGCACCTGCCTGCTGTACCTGGCTAGCATACAAAAATATGGCGAAGCTCACGTCCTTTTTTTTGTAGTTTTTTGGCAAAAAAAATAAAAAATGCTTCCCTGGATTTTCCATTGCCAGTGAAGGTAACACCAAGCAGTGGCGGTTAGCAGCCAGTAGCTGCTTGGATTACCCTTAGTTAGCAATACAAAAAATGCAGCGGGAGCCCATATATATTTTTTTTAATTATTTATTTAAATAACTAAAAACAAAATGGGCTTCCCTGTATTTTGATTGCTGGACATCACATTTTTATTTAAAAAAAATAGTTAAAAAAGAAATGACGTTGGGTCCCCCCATTTTTGATAGCCAGCTAGGGTAAAGCAGACGGCTGTATCCTGAAAACCACAGCTGGCAGCTTTACCGTGGTTGGGGATCCAATGTGGAGGTCACCCCAGGCTCTTTTTTTATAATTATTTTATAAATATTAATAATTACAAAAAAAAAGTAGGGTCCCCCCAAATTGGATCACCAGCCAAGGTAAAGCGGACAGCTGTAGTCTGGTATTCTCAGGGTGGGAAGGTCCATAGTTATTGGCCCTTCACAGCCTAAAAAATAGCAGGCCACAGGCGCCCCAGAAGTGGCGCATGCACTAGATGCGCCACTCCTGGCGCTTCACCCCAGCTCATCCCGTGCCCTGGTGCAGTGGCAAACTGGGTAATAAATGGGGTTGATACTAGCTGTAAGGTCAAATGACATCAAGCCCAGCAGTTTGTGTTGTCATGGCGTCTATCAGATACCCGACATCACAAACTGTCAGTACAAACAAAACAAATAGACGAAAAAAAATGTATTTGAAAAAACACTCCCCAAAACATTCCCTCTTTCACCAATTTATTGTAAGGAAAAAAAATAAGGGGGTCCCACGATGACTCTGGACCTTCTAGAATATGGGGGGACACGCTCAGGGAATGTATCCCTCATTTTCTTGGAGTGCAGACCCTCCATGGGAGGAGTGTGGGTGCAATGAATCTGCACCCACTCTCCCCGGGTCCACAGCAGCAGAGTCCATGTCGTAACTGTTGCTACCAAAGCTGCAATGCCCTGCTCATGAGGTAAGGGCATGCCTAATCAGGAGAACTATTCTACATTTCCAAATATTGGTATTTGCTGATATTATTGCTATTCCACCTACTATATATTGGGGATAGGATCTTGGAGATGGAATACCCCTTTAAGTCCAGTTATCCAGCTGAATGAATACTAAACAGAGCTCGCTATTTAGACATGTTTTCTTGTGGCATATAACGGACTATCATGTTTGGTAGTCGTTCAGCAAGGCAACATAAATAGCAAATCCCTCCATTTGTAAATGTAGTATAGCTCTCTTGATCAACTATGTTCCTTACCTCATGAGCAGGGTATTGCAGTAGCTTACAGATGCATGGTTACCACCACTCACTGTGTCTGAACACAGGAAGCTGAGCTGACAGCCGCTCTGTGCATGCGGCATCATCTATTGTGAAGGAGGGGGCCGCGGGGGATCAACGCTGCACAGGTACCGTGGGACACCGGGGAACACCGGTAGTGTTATAGGGGGTGACCTGGCAGGGCCTGGGGAGGAGTTTTCTGTGGCATGTGTCATGGCACATGCGACAGAAATCAGAGGAGTAGGGTGAATGCGGCCAGCGCGCTGCTGTGCGAACGGCCATCTTGGATTTCTGGGAGGGGGTCGGGGGAGGGGCACTTTGGCGACACCGGGGAACCAGAGGGGACTGGGGAGGAGATTTATCTCCCATCTGACATGTTTGTTCATGCCAGATGGGAGATAAATAATTTTTTACCGGCGCTGTCATTTACTGTAACATGATCACCGGTATACGGTGTATACCAGTGATCACGTGAGCGGGGATCAGAAAAACCAGCCTGAATCATGATCTCCAGGGTCTCAGCTACACCTAAAACCCTGGAGATTTTCTGACGCTGGGGGGCACTGTTCACTTATTTCTGCCTGTTGTTTATAAATGGCAGATAAGAATAAGGCTACATTCACACAACCGATCCGTTTTTGCGGTCCGCAAAAAACGGTCTGTTTTTTTCTCGGGTGCATCTCTGGGGCATCCGTTTCTGTTCCGTATTGTTAGGTCTGGGTGGTGGATCCACTGGGCCGTGCACCCCACCGGAGGCCTGGGTGCACGGTAGCCGGAGCACTAGCGTGGCAGGGACTGCGCTCCACAGGGGACGGGTAGAACAGTCACTGGGGCTTCAGAGTTCCTGGAGACAGTGCAGGAATCTGGCACAGGTGCCGCGTAGGAATGTCAGGCAATAGTATTGATCACAGGACACGGCACAAGGTGGACCTGAGCAACTAGCTTTCAAGACAAGGCTTACAAGACACGTTGATCAGGCCCTGCCCACATGGCAAGGCCAGTCTTATATACCCAGCACAGCCACATGTCATATCCTGCTGCAGCAGTGCTGGGCCCATAAGACCAGGTGAATGGGCATGGCCCGACCCTATGCAGAAGCATGAGTCAGACACATGAGACTGGGGACAGGACATAGGAAAGCATGAGCGGGAGCGCAGCTGTGACCGGTGGACACGTGGACGGGATCAGTGGGTAAGGAGCGGTGCTGTGCAGGTGCGACTGGATCAGTGGGTAAGGAGCGGTGCCGAGGCATCGGGAGCGTGACACGTATACGGTCCGTATGTCATCCGTTTGTCATCCGTGCGCCTTCTGTTTTTTTGGCATACTGCCAAATAACTGAGGGAGGGAAAATACATAAATTTGTACACTTCATATCAGTCTTTTCTGTCATTATAATTGCAGAAAGATACATAATGTCCCACTCTCCTGCATTTTGTAATTTTGCATCCTTTGGTGCCTTTCATGTGGCACTAAGGGGTGCTTAGCCTTGTATTTACCAAAAAAATAAATAAATTTAAAAAAAAAATAACGTTGGGTTCCCTCTATTTTTGTAGCCAGCTAGGGTAAAGCAGACAGCTGCAGCCTGCAGGCCACAGCTGGCAGCTACACCTTGGCTGGTAATCCAAAACTGATGGCACGCCACGCTGTTATTTTAAATTAAATAAAAAATAAATAAAAAACACGTTGGGGTCCCCCCAAAATTGGATTACCAGCCAAGCTAAAGCGGACAGCTGGGGTCTGATATTCTCAGACTAGGGAGGTCCATGGTTATTGGACTCTCCCCAGCCTAAAAATAGCAGGCCGCAGCCGCCCCAGAAGTGGCGCATCCATTAGATGCGCCAATCCTGGTGCTTTGCCCCAGCTCATCCCATGCCCTGGTGCGGTAGCATACGGGGTAATATATGGGGTTAATACCAGATGTGTAATGTCACCTGGCATCAAACCCTGGGGTTCGTGAGGTCAGGCATCTATCTGATACCCGACATCACCAACCCAGTCAGTAATAAAAAAAAAAAAATAGACAACAAACACAATTTTATTTGAAAAAACACTCCCCAATAAATTCCCTCTTTCACCAATTTATTAGAAAGAAAAACAAATCCAGGTCTGCTGTAATCCAAGGGGTTCCCATGACGATCCATACCAATCCTCATTGGCTGGGAGAGCAATGCAGTGACCTGAGCTAACATCAATAGGTCAGCCTAGGTCACTGCAGGGCATGACAAGTGCTGCTGTCAGGAGCGAGGTACATTACTGCGGTGACGATCTCCTGCACTGCTGACAGCAGACCTGTCACTCAGTTCAATGACCTTCACAGCCAAGTATCACGAGAGCCTGTGACGTCACCGCTAGTGACAGTCTCGGGCCGCAGTGACAGATATGAGGCGGCAGGTAAGCCGAGCGGGGTAATGTGTGTGGAGTGCGAGGTGGGCGGAGCCTGGCGGGGTAATGTGTGCAGAGTGCCAGGTGGGCGGAGCCTAGCGGGGCCATGTGTGCAGAGTGCCAGTTGGGCGGAGCCTAGCGGGGCCATGTGTGCAGAGTGTCAGGTGCGCGGAGCCTAGCGGGGCCATGTGTGCAGAGTGCCAGGTGGGCGGAGCCAAGCGGGGCCATGTGTGAAGAGTGCCAGGTGGGCGGAGCCTAGCGGGGTAATGTGTGCAGAGTTCCAGGTGGGCGGAGCCTAGTGGGGCCATGTGTGCAGAGTGCCAGGTGGGCGGAGCCTAGCGGGGCCATGTGTGCAGAGTGCCAGGTGGGCGGAGCCTAGTGGGGTAATGTGTGCAGAGTGCCAGGTGGGCGGAGCCTAGCGGGGCCATGTGTGCAGAGGTCCAGGTGGGCGGAGCCTAGCGGGGCCACGTGTGCAGAGTGCCAGGTGGGCGGAGCCTAGTGGGGCCATGTGTGCAGAGTGCCAGGTGGGCAGAGCCTAGCGGGGTAATGTGTGCAGAGTGCCAAGTGGGCGGAGCCTAGCGGGGTAATGTGTGCAGAGTGCCAGGTGAGTGGAGCCTAGCGGGGCCATGTGTGCAGAGTGCCAGGTGGGCGGAGCTTAGCGGGGCCATGTGTGCAGAGTGCCAGGTGGGCGGAGCCTAGCAGGGCCATGTGTGCGGGCAGCGGAGTGCGAAGTAGGTGGAGCCTAGTGGGGCCATGTGGCGCTGAGGACGTCAGTGTCGTGGACTGTATGGCTAGGGACAGGTGAGTGTGAGTGCGTGAGTGTGTGTGTGAGTGTGTACATGCCGCGTGCAGGAGGGGAGCGGAGCGAACTGAGCGAGGAAGTATCGGCTTCCTGCACACGTAACTAGGATAAATATCGGGTTACTAAACAAAGCACTTTGCTTGGATACCCGATGTTTATCTTGGTGACCAGCTTACCGCAGGCTGCCAGCGATGGCTCCCTGCACACTGTAACTGTAAAAAGCCACGCTTTTGCTGATAGAACCGTTCTCAAACGTAACTCAAACTGTCTAGCTTTTAGCAAAAAGCTCGAGTTCTAGATCGATCTAGAACACCCCCCAAAATCACTCGAACCGCGAACTGGAGAACCGCGAACCGTGAACCGCGCTCAACTCTCACTACTACTCCAACATAAAAACAAGTATTTCTCAGGGCTACAAATTTTATTTTCCCTATTAATACCAGAAACTTTCAGGTAGATATAATATAACAAATTTAAAATTCGCAATACGTGCGGTAAGGATCGAAGAAGAGGATGTGCTACTAATGGTGAGCACATGAGCCAAATTAAATTGTACTTCCTATGGGAGCACAACAAACATGCTCATCCACGAGACCTAGCTTTTTCATACTTTGCAAGGGGTGCAGGACACCCCTCTGTAAACTATAACAGTGCAAACATGTGGTCGGCTGAATGGTAGATAATGATTCTAGTAATTGTCCCAGCACTACCCTGTCTTCCCCATGGTCCAGTCTCACTACCAAAGAGTCGGGACCACATAATCCCCACCCTGATCCTTCCGCCTCCCACCATAGTGAGTCACAGTTGACAAGTTCTCACACACTCAATCACTCAGAGGAGATCTTTAGATTTTGTTTTATTGATGCTGGCCTCTTTCCCTGTACTTTTCAAGACGGGCATGAAGAGATCATGTGTATTAATAGCCAAATATTTGATCAGCCATGGTCAGAAGACAATGACAATAGGGATTGGCAATTAGTGTCTCACGAAGTAGATGATGATGAGACACAGTTGACAACAAGTGATGCTGTTATGTCAACAAGACATGAGTACCAAAGTGTGAAAGTGGAAGATGATGTGGTGGATGATGAATTTACTGACTGACTGAGGAAAGCAGTCCAGAGAGAGAGGGATCCACAGCACTGAAACAGGCAGGAAAGGGCAGTGGGGTGGGTAGAGTGACAAGGCAGGCAACTGTTCCCCATAACACCCACAAGCTGCAAGTTCCCAGGCCAAGGGTTAGGTGTTCCCTAGTATGGCGCTTTTTAAAGAAAGTATAGACATTAAAAGAATGGTCATTTGCAACCTGTGTCTTAGCAAGATCAGCAGAGGCTTGATTACTACTAGTCTGACCATCACCAACATGCTCAGGCACATGTCATCAAACCACTCGACTAGGTGGGTCAAACACTTGGGTATACAATCAATGTCTGCACCACTAGCTCTTCCCTATGCTACATGCATGCCAATCCCTTGTCCAGAACACAGATGCCTCCTTACCTGCATCTGCCATTGCAAGCACAATCAGCACCCACGTCTGATTTTTTTAAGGCAGTGCAGAACTTGTCCCTACCACAGGCCTTGGAATGAAAATGTAAATATCCAGCCACCCACTAACAGGCTCAAAGGCTAAACAGGAACTTTTCTATACTGCTTATCATGGATATTTTGCCATTTAGGAATGTGGACATAAGATTTTCACAATATCATGGTGGTGGGCGGCCGTACCTCGGTACTCGGAACTCAGTTACCACTATTTCTCCCAATGTGCTATCCCCACCTTACACCAGCACATGTCCCATAAAATCACCTGTGCTTGACCAGTGCATTTACTGCGAAGTTCTGCTTAAACGTCAAGTGGACAAGTGCTTATGGCTAAGGATACTACATTTCCCTGACGGCACACTGGGGGAATCTTGTGGAGTGCAGGACCGAGTCAGATCTTGGGACAGCACACGTACTACCGATACGGAGTATTGCAGGCCATAGTTTTGAGTTTCCTCCACCTCCTACTCTAGTTTCTGCACCCCCTACTCCTCCTCATCCTATATTTCTGAATTGTCATCTTGGTGCCTGTCGTCCATATCAGTCGCAAGCTGGAAGCACTGAAGCACTGCCTCGGTAAAGTAACAACAGGCTCTGCTTAAACTAATTAAGTGACAAACAGCACAGTGTCACAGAGTTGTGCAAAGCTATAACAGACCAGACATATCTGTGGCTCTCACTGTTGAACCTACAATGCTGCATGGAAGTGTGTGATAATGGTTGTAACTTGGTTCTGGCTCTGAAGCTTGGCAGGGCTGCACATGTACTATGTCTGGCTCATATGCTCAAATTAGTGATTCAGCAGTTTCTCAAAATCTACCCAGATTTGCCTGAGCTACTTGTCAAGGTACGCCACGTGTGTGCCAATTTCTGCATGTCAGCTACTGCTGATTCCGGCCTGGTAGTGCTGCAGAGGCGCTTGCAAGTGCCAGCTCACTGACTGGTGTGTAACATGACAAGGTGCTGGAATACCACAGTACACTTCTTTGCAAGGCTTTGTGAGCAGCAGAGGGAAATAGTTGAATACTAACTACGACATGCCTGCCAGTATTCTGGTCAGCGTCCGCACAAAAGAACTAACGAGTAGATATGGATGGCTGACATCTGTGAGATTCTACAAAACGTTTAGGGATCAAGCAAGATGGGGAGCAGACATGATGCTATAATCAGCGTAACCATCCCACGTCTGTGTCTACTCAAACACTTACTGTTTACAACTAAAGAAGTACTAACCACACCAGCTTCATCCCATCTGTACAGGATGGATGGGCTGAAGAGTAGAAGGAGAAGGTGAGGGAGGAGGAGGAGGAGGAGAGGGGGCAGGAGGAGATGGAGAGTTGTCATGCTGGTGGGAATAGGGAAATCTTGCCTGTTGGGAGTCTGGCACACATGGGTGACTTATATTTCCTTTCGTTCTACGCATTTTGGCCACCACTGATTACTGGTTGTGCACCCTTCTCAACCCAAACTAGATGGATTACTTTCCATCTCTCCTTCCTGCAATGGAGAGGGCAAGTAATATGGTGCAATGCCAGAAGGCCCTGCTCAAACAATTTTATGACAGCAGTAGAACCTAAAGCCAATTCAAATAATTATATTTTTTCTGGTGTATTCCCATGCACCCCTTCCCACCCAAAGAAGGATATAAGATTTCTTCTTTATCTTGTCCTTTTCCTCCTCCTCAACTACATCAACAGGGTTATCATATGGCCCTCACTCAACATTTTTAGATGGCTATCAGATGTCCCTCACTCAAAATTTCTAGAGGGTAAACAGGCGGATCTCTAATTTTTAGAGGGTCATCATGCGACACTCGCTCTTAATTTTTCAAGGCTGTGTATGATATCCTCCTTCATAATTTTTTCAGGATGCATATGAGGTTTTCCTCTTCAATTCTCTTGCATATATTGATATATACCTCCAGTGTAAAATGTTTTCCAACCCTTGCACTTAGTGCATAGACTTTAGAGGTCTAGAAGTCCCACTATTTAAAATGGGAAAAAAAGTCTACTGAGGCCCTCATGTACGTGTCTTCCAGGGTGTATTGCTGTCCTGCCTTCTAATTGTTGGAAGCCTTTGTATTTAGCGCATAGGCTTTATGAATCTAGGAGTTCCACTACCTATCAATTTTAACAGAATGTGCATGAGCCCCTCCTTTATGTCTAATAGAGAGTGAATTTGCATTGTCCGTATAGGCTATGTGAGTTTCAGAGTCCCTCTTTTTATTGTGGCCAGCCTAAGGCACATCATTGCAATAATTGTGCTATCTAATCAGCATGTTAATATGCCACGCCTGTGAGGTGACTTGTTATCTCTGCAAAGGAGATGTTCTGACATAGGCCAGTGTCACACTTGTGAGTGCCTCGCGTGTATCTCGTGGGAGGCTCATGGTGCATCACCCGTCACGGACTCAAACTCTCCTCACAGGAGCATCTCAGCTGCATAGAGATGCATGCAACCGACCCGCTCTGTGAGGAGACTTTGAGTCTATGCCAGGTGATGCACCGTGAGACTCGCATGAGATACACGCGTGGCACTCGCAAGTGTGACACCGATTTAACACAGATTTAGACAAATTTGTAAGCAATGTTTGAGAGAAAAAAGGCCTTTTGTGTACATATTTTTTGAGTTTATATTTTTGCTACTTGTATATTTTTTAAAGTATTTCTTGTTTTCATTAATGTTTTTCAACAACTCTTTTAAGCTTCAATCCATATCCTTTCACCTGCCTTATTTCTGTTTTATTTTATTCACCAAAGTAGAAAGGTATATGTTCCTGGAAATAAAATTAGACAAACTTTACAATACTAGGTACACAGTTGAGTAGGATTATCCATTAGAAGACTTCCCCTCAAGTTCTATTATTTTCACAGGAAAAAAATCTCTTCAAGCTGTCTGATGCCACTTGTGTCTCTCTAACCATAGGGATAGAGTTGTTTACTTCTAAACTCTATTTTTCTGTTCCAATGGCATGCAAAAATGGAACTCCAAATGCTAGTCTAAAAGTCTTGATCATGCAATATGATCCTCCACATGATAAAATGTCTTACTGGAATCTGTCATGGTCTTTCCTCTGTTGCAGTGTTTTGTGACAGGTTCTGGGTCAGAATCTCACTTTATCTTGTGGGATTCTGCTGATTAAATGGATTCCCTTTCCTTTGCGGAGGAGATGGTTAATGTCAGTTTACCTTCCAGCAGCTCTTAGTCAGGTGTTTCTGGTTGGGACCACTCCCAGGTCCTATATATACCCTCTACTTCCACCAGAGGGTGCCGGTTATTTTCATTCATTTGGATTCTTGGCCAGGAGCTGGAAACCCTCTCCCTAAGACTCGCTTTGTAGGCTGCAGCATTGGTGCTTTCTACAGCATTTCTAGGTGTGCTGCTTGTACGGTATGGATGTTACCCAGTAGTCAGTTGTTTTTCCCCCTTTATGTTTATTCCCCTTCAGCACTTTTAGTGGCTCCTTTGTGTGTGGTTGCTGTGTGTTCGAGTTGTTGTTACCACTGTTTTGTCTTTATTTGTCGGTGGGGTTGTTCACTTTGGTTCTTGTCCCATCCCCCTGGTGGTGAGTTTTGGAGGGGAATCTTATCATTAGGGACAAGGACAGGTGATAGGGCCTAGGTTGGGGGCCCGGACCTCCCTACCTTCAAGGGTAACAGCAGGAGCCTCAGCCTTAAGGCTAGTATAGGCTTCCCTGTGTTTCCCGAGTCACCAGTAACACAACCATAGAGATACATGTGCTGTAGACACAATCACTGAGATACTTTTTAATTAAGACTTTTTGCAAAGAGCTTCATTATTGTATTTTATATATTCTGAAAAAAATAAAACTAATTGTAAAGATGGACAAAATCTTTAAGAAAATGTTAAAGTCTGGTGCTATGCTCTACACAACACCTTCCATAAGATGAGCTCTTTGCCTAACCTTTTTCAACCCTTTTGGTTGTTAATAGTTTCTTCTTATTATTATGCATTTTCTCTTGCAAACACTTCCAAAATTTTGGCCAACAAGACTGTAAATTAAGTCCTCAATTCATCCAGATGGAATTTGTTCACACCGGTCTGGTTGAGGGAGTGTGCGGGAGTAAACAAACCTACGTGTTTTCAGTTGGATGAAAACTTACTTATTGAGACGCCAACTTTATGATTGGAAGTCTTAGATGAAAATTAGCTATTATATTGTTGGAAAGCTACACAATATAAAATCCCAAAAAACACCTTTATATAAGTGTGGCTAGTTGTGTTAAATTCTTAAATTATTCAGACTAAATGTATTTAAATTACTCATTACGGATTTTCGAAAATATTTAACTGGAGCAAACTAATACACGGCTGATCATTCTAAATAGCATAATCGAAACAAAATATTTTTTTGTCTATTTAAAACATACACAAAATGTAACAATTGGTATATAAATCTCATACGAAACAATTTATGCAGTACTAATCCTTATCTACAAAATCCTTCAACAATATATAGCTTACCTAAATCCAATCAGATATAAGCATTTTGAGGCTGCAGCAGTCAGTTCAATCCCGCTGGCTATTAAAGTACTGTGAGTTTCTCATATGCTGCTACAAGAATAGACGGCAAATGATTTCAATAGCAATGGTTTATTTCCTATAAGCTATTATAGATAGGTAGAAAATGACTGTGTATTCACATTTTTATTTTTTTTTTTAGTTGCCATTGGACAGTTTTACAGCATTTTTGATCCATTGTAAATGAATGATTATTTTCATATCTAAAATTCAATGACACTTATGCATCTGTCTAGCTATTGACCAGAACCATTGTAGTGACTGTTAAATCCACATTTCAGCCAGTTTTCACTATGTCATGAGCAAAAGGGTAACAATGTTTTGAAGTTTTGACTTTTAGGCTCCATATCTCACCATCAGATTTGAGCATTAGACTACCTCCATTTTATAGACAATCATCTTGGCTATCTCATACATAAATTTGCCTTGCAAATATTTAGCATATGATTAGTTATGCAGATTATTGTCATGTCCCTGCATTGTTACTGTTTTGCTCCTGGTGGTGGAAAATCTTTCTCATTCTGTATACCACAAATTACAACAAATTGAAAGGTCACTGGTTCGAAATGAGGAACATTTCCCAAGAAAAGAGAAAAAGCATCATCCAGCTCATCGGTAGTGGTCTCACAGAAAAGATATATGTTGAGATCTGGAACCTGCAAGTACAAAGTTCAACACATTGTTACACTTTTGATTGTATAGTGTATATTGAGAGTGGTGCTCTTTAAGCCAACAAAAGCAGACCACAGAGCTTGGATGAGACCTATGATCTCAGAGAACCTTTAAAGTCTAGCACACAATATCCATCTGTAATGCTCAGGTTGTGACGTGGATCTGCAAAACCCCCAAGTCTGGATGGGAACTATCTCCCCATAGTGATGTTTTTTAGGTTTTTGCACCCAGTTCAGACTTAGAATGGTGTTCCAAACGTTATTCCTTATTTGGATGGGAACTTGGACATATGTGCAACTGGCTTGACACATGGTCAGTATAGATGCTGCACACACAGGAGTCCTGAGAACAGCAGCAAGCATGAATTATAGTCAGTAGGGCAGTAGGGATTGAAGCATGTTAACACAATGTGCACAGGAGCTGAAGAATACTAAACTAGAGTATTAATATCAATCTGACAAGTGTAAAAAAAAATATACCTAGTTTAAAAAACACAATGGTGTATTAATAATAGTGAGAAGATTTCTGCTTAATGTAGAATATAAGAAAAAACTAAATCCAAGAGATATAACACCATTAATGACCAGCAAGATAGTGGGGAAAATAAGTATTTGATAAATTGCCGATTTTGCTTATTTTCCCATCTACAAAGAATGGAGAGGTCTGTAATTTTTATCGTATGGAAACTTCAACTGTGACAGACAGAATAAAAAAAATAAATAAATAAAATCACATTGTATGACTTTTAAATAATTATTTTATTGCATTAAGTACGTATTTGATAAAATAGAAAAACAAAACTTAATATTTATTACAGAAACCTTTGTTTGCAAATATGGAGGTCAAACGTTTCCTGTAGTTCTTGACCAGGTTTGCTCACACTGCAGCAGGGATTTTGACCCACTCCTCCAAACAAATCTGTCAGGTTTCGGGGCTGGGCACATTCAGTTTATGCTCCCTCCAAAGATTTTCTTTTGGGTTCAGGACTGGGCATTCCAGGATCTTGAAATGCTTCTTACAGAGCTACTTCTTATTTGCCCTGGATCTGTGTTTTGGGTCATTGTCATGCTGTAAGACCCAGCTATGACAGACCTCCTATCCTCGTACTGAGAGTAAGAGGTTGTTGGCCAAAATTTCAAGATACATAACCCCATCCATCCTGCCTTCAATACGGTGCAGTCGTCCTGTGCAATTTGAAGACAGGCACCCCAAAACGGTGTTCTTGGGGTTGTACTCATCCTTCTTCCTCTTCAAAACACATGGAGAGGAGTTGATCCCAGAATGTTGTATTTTGGTCTCATCTGACCACATGACCTTCTCCTATGCTTCCTTTAGATCATCCAGATGCTTATTGGGGATCTTAAAACTGGGGTGGACATGTGCTTGTGTGAGCAGGAGGACCATGCATGCCCTGAAAGATTTTAATCCATGAGAGTTTAATGTGTTACTAAGGGTAATCTTTGAGACTGTGGTTCAAGCTCTCTTCAGCTCATTGTCCAGTTCTGGGCTGATTTCTCATGTCCTGTAGCCCATCCCACCCTTCTGTAGGTAGACAGTTTTGTCCCTGGTGCCCTTAGATAGCTCTTTGGTCTTGGACATGGTGGAGAGGTTGGAGTGTGATTGAATGATTGTGTAGATATGTGTCACTTATACAGGTAAAAAGTTCAAACAGGTGCAATTAAACAGGTAATGAGTGCAGAATAGGAGGGGGTCTAAGGGTATGTGCCTACGATCAGGAATCACAGCGTTTTGGACGCAGCATGTTTTTGCTGCATCCAAAACCCTGCATTGTAGAGTAGAAGCACAGTAGATGGTTTTAAAGAAATCCCATGCACACTGTGCTTCTCCTTTCCGCAGCTTAAATTGACAAGCGGCGCAGCATTCAGGGCCGCAGCATGTCAATTTATGCTTGCGGAGATGTGAGTGTTCTCACTGGGGAGAACAAAGCAAAAGTCCCCCATGCCTAGATCCCTGAACATGGATATGGACAGCTGTGTTCTCCTGTGGAGAACACTCGCTTCTCTGCAGTAAAAGGCACACTGTTTCCAGGACGCGGCTTCTGAAGATTGTGGGAACATACTCTTAACAGAAAAAAATAATAGGTCTATGAGAGCCAAAATTCTTACTGATTGCCCAGTGATTAAATACTTATTTCATGTAATAAAATTCAAATTAATTATTTAAAAATCATACAAATGTGAAATTCCCGATTATTTTTTTTGTCTGTGACAGTTGCAGTGTACCTGCAATATAAATTACAGTCCTCTCCATTCGATGTGGGTAGGAAAACTTGCAAAATCATCAGTGTATCAAATACTTATTCTCCCCACTATATAATGCCAGCAAGCAGGGCTGATTCCTAGTATGTGCACTTTGTGATTTGGTTATTCAGCTAATTTTTATTATCCAACATCTCATTTAATTGCTATTACTGCATTTCTTGCCATTACGCTGTCTGCTTCTTTTTTTTAACTGTGTATCCAACTCTTGTCATGGTGTTATGGCTTTTATGCTATTTTGTTTATCAAAGTACACAAACAGTTCTGGGTGCATATTGGTAATCCATGCCTAACTCTCCTTGCATACACTAACATAGAAAAAGAGATTTATAGAAAAAGTATGTCTAAAGATCTTTTATCTTATGCTAATGAGCACCAAGACTAGTCCCAAGGGTGTTACTTCCCCTGGCTAGTCCGCCCTCTTAGCATATTAGTAGGCCCCTGTGGGCATGCTAAAATGCTAATGAATACGCAGTGTCAGAGGATGATCTCACTCACCTCTCTGCTGCCATCGTGTCCAATCCTGGATATTTGGCTCAGTGCACATGATCCTGGACTTCCGGTCATGCGCAAAACATGGATTTGAAGCCAGGACTCGTACACCAGACTTCATAGTGTGCATGACTGGAAGTGTGGGGATCATGCGGACTTAGCCAAAATCCAGGATTCAAACACGATGGCAGCGGAGAGGTTAGCACGACCATCCTCTGACTCTGCACATCAAATAGCATGAAAGCATGCCCACAGTGGTGTGCTTACATGCTAAGGGGCTGACTAGCCAAGGGAACTAATGCCCTTGTGACTAGTCGCTGGCCTCATTAGCATATCATTTGAGATCTTTAGAAATACTTTATCTAAAGATCCCTTTTTTCTATGCAACTATATGCTGGGACTGCTAGAAAGGGATTTAATAATATGCACCCAGACCTTCTCGTGGTCCTGGGTGTATATTGCACCTGACAGGTTCCCTTTAATGGTCATAGTGTGATTATGCACTTACACATTGCAATTATATCTACAGGTTGCCAGCCCATTTCTTCAGTTTTACTTAAGTTTCTTGCACTCTGTACACAGGGGCATGGTTCCCCTCCTTTTTGGGCTTTGCATCTTGTCTATTGTGTTTCATGTTCCAATTGAAGGCTATATAGATAGCCTTCAATTGGAACAGGAAACACAATAAGCCCTGGGTTCTGCACAGCCCACTGCTGGCACTTTAAGATGTGAAATACCAGAGGTAGGACCATCCTCATTACATTGGGTACACCTTGCCACAATTGGATGGCTTTAATGGTTTATTAATCATAATAGTATAAAAAGTATCCCATGTTGTTTACATTTACTATTTCTATTTATTCATTTACTTACAGTCAGGAATATAGTCATTTATTTTTATCCTAGGTTTTATTTGTTAATGGCCAAAGTGTGAATGTGCACCAACACATTGCACTTATATGAATAGTTGCCAGCCCACTTCTTCGGTTTTGCTTACTTTAGTTTATCATACTCTACACATATAGGGTCCTGGCCCCTCTTTTCGGGCTGTGCATCTTGTCCATATGGCTTTCTATGGGTAGGTGCAATACAGTAAGGCCTGGGTCCTGCTCTGCCCCCCACTAGAGATAGGAAAATTCTGATTGGTACACTTTGTAGTGGTAGGTGTCTTTTACGATTTTTTTTACCAAATCGAGTCAAGTAAGTATCCTATATTTTTTATATATATTATTACTATTTATATGCTTACTGTCCATGTTTACTCATTTGTTTTTGTTATAGGATTTGTCAGTTAATGGCCATAGTATGAGTGTTCCCCTACACATTGCAATTATAGCAATAGGTTGCCGGCCAATTTCTTCAGTTATTTTGTACATACCGGAGCATGTCCCCCTTTTTGGCTGTACATCTTGTCTATATAGTTTCCACAGGCAGGTGTAAAACAGTCAAGCCTGGGTCGTTCTCTGCCCCCATATATTGAGGCCTGCTGGCCCATAGAGAGGTGAAGTACTAGAGATAAAACCATCCTAATTGGGTACACTTTATCACAGTGCTGTGTCTTGTATGCTTTTTTTATTGAAATAGCATCAACTAAGTACTCTATTTTATTTACATGTAATATTATAATTTATTTATTGTAGGTTATTTACTGGTTTTTTTACCCTACATTTTGTATTTACCACCCTACTAGCTGTCAGTATTATTTGATAGCCTTCCATGTTCATGTATTTTTACTTATTATCTGGTTTGGGCCCGGGAAATTAAAGGTGTCTATATATATATCTGCATACTGATGTAGGATTTTTTAACAACGTTTTAACTATACCATGATGTGGAAAATTGTCTTGATGCAGAAAACTGTAATTTGACATGTAAGACAGAAAAAGCCATTGGAAATGAAAAGCTAAGCGTCAGGTTACTGTTTCCACATCATGGCATACAAGTAGTAACATCTGTGCCAATTCATGTTTCTGCTTTGGTCACTGTGCAGCGACACAAATTTATTTCTTGCGATGTCTGACAGCAATAGTGCTATTTTTGTCCATGGGACATTTGGTGTTGCTTAGTAAGGAACTTATTGAGTTAATTTTGATCTAGGTTTTGATCACTACTTCCTGAGAGACATGGGCAGGGTAATCAGCCATTTATACCCCTGAAGTTCTTACTTTCACTGCCAGTCAGTAGTTCTACACTTCTGTGCTGTGCTCCTTGTTCTTTTGCCCTGATTTTTTCAATTCAGCTTGACATCTGACTACCCTCTTGGTTTACGATATTGTCCTTGAGGTGATCTCTTGGTTTTGACTCTACTTGGCGACCTTTCCACCCTATGGTTTGCTCCTCCAGATGGCAACCTATCTGTGGAAGCAATCCAGTGGACGCCATTGTAAGACAACATCACTGAACAGGGGTTAAAGGCTGAAGCTCAAAGTTCCTCTGAAATCTGTCAAATGGATTGACCAAGTCTGTCTAAACTAGCGTATTTGAGCCATTGGCGTATAACAGACATGACACCATTCCAGTTAAAAAATATAGTATAGTAAGAAACCTATCAATAAAGCTAAGAAGAACCTGGAAGAAAGAACTAAGACACTCTGTAGACAATTCTCCCTTTGCCTACCTCTTCTTCAAACCATGTTTTCTACAAAGCTCTATGGCATTATACAATAAAATAAACAACTCTTTCTCTTGGTAGAGGAAGCCAGATAGTGCAATTGAACCTTTATGACCCATGGCATGCTATGTACATCATGGGTCATCTCCCTGTCTGTAATGCAGACTCGCATGCCGAGCCTGCATGTTTTCCTCCACATATTGGATTATGGAACAACAAGAGAAATGGAGTAAACAAATGTGTTAATATCGTAATATCAAATTTTATTATTCAATCAGAAAAACTTGGTTGCCTTCCTTCCCTGAAGAAGCCTTTAGACCACACAGGTTTTACCTCGGCGAAACGTACGTTGGTAGGTTGAGGCTGGTTAATCTGGGACATCTCACAGCATGTTCTCTATTTGCTGCTGTATATGCATTTTTCAATTAGGCACTTTGTTGTGGTACTGACTATTTGCAATAATGGTATTTTGTTGTGGCACTGATTATTTCCTACAATATTTTCGAAAACATATATTATATATATATTTATTTATTTTTTTTTATTTTATTTTTTATTTTTGTTTCCCTCCTAAATCATGTGTTTATCTGAAAAATATCCCTTTATTCTGAGGGCTTGCTCAGCACCTCACTTTTTGAAAGTGTACTTTGTACCTTCCCCGTTTGTTTCCTGTGGCACTTGGGATATTGTGTATTTTGGGGTGATATTAGATCTACATATTTGGGCAATAGAGCACTTGTGTAGATTGGGACAAAGTCATAATAACTGGGGATACCGAACATAAATGGGGTAAGTTTAAGGGTATACTACTAGAGTCCTGTAAAAAACGTAAACCCTCTGGTAATAAAATGTCCAGGAATAAAAAGAAACCACTATGGATAAATAAGACTGTACAAAGTATAATAAAACAAAAACAAAGGGCATTTAAAATCTTAAAGGCTGAGAATACAGAAATAGCATTTCAGAAGTATAAAGATATCAATAGGAAATGTAAAAAAGAAATCAAACAAGCAAAATTAGCTACTGAAACAAAAATCGCCAATGACATTAAAATAAATCCCAAAATCTTTTATAAATACATTAATGCCAAAAGGAAAACAAAGGATAGTATCGGCCCCTTAAAATATAATAACAAGTTAGTTATAGAGGACAAACAAAAGACTGAGATATTAAATAGGCATTTCTCATCTGTATTCACCAAGGAATTGACTGTACCAGGGATCATTCAACAAGTGAAAAATCAAAGTTCACCACCCGATATAATTAATTTAACACAAGATGAAGTACGCCTACGTCTGAGTAAATTAAACATTGACAAATCCCCAGGGCCAGATGGCATTCATCCACGAATATTGAGGGAATTGAGCTCCGTAATCGAAAGACCGCTGTATCTCATCTTTTTAGACTCACTTGTAACAGGGTTGGTGCCTCAGGATTGGAGGATTGCTGATGTGGTACCGATATTTAAGAAAGGTAAGAGGGTAGATCCAGGCAACTACCGTTCAGTAAGCCTGACATCAGTAGTATGCAAAGTTTTTGAGGGCATTTTAAGGGATGACATGCAAAAATATATTGCAGAAAATAATATGATAACTGACAAACAGCATGGATTCATGAAAGATAAGTCGTGTCTAACCAACCTGTTGGGGTTCTATGAGGGGGTAAGTTCAAACCTGGATATTGGTAATGCAGCTGATGTGATTTATTTGGACTTTGCAAAGGCATTTGATACTGTACCACATAATAGCCTTATACTAAAGCTCCAGAAGCAAGGACTAGGGGACACAATATGCAACTGGGTAAGGAATTGGCTAAAAGATAGAAAACAAAGAGTAGTCATAAATGGTACATTCTCTAAATGGGCTATAGTCAGCAGTGGGGTGCCGCAGGGATCTGTGCTTGGACCGATTCTTTTTAATCTCTTTATTAATGACCTTGTGGATGGGATTGATAGTACAGTGTCAGTCTTTGCCGATGACACCAAACTATGTAGGATATTAAAAACTGACCTGGATAGTACAATATTACAAAAAGATCTGGATAAGATGTCAGAATGGGCAGATACTTGGCAAATGAGATTTAATGTTGATAAATGTAAAGTAATGCACCTAGGACGGAGTAATCCTATAGCTGCGTATACATTAAATGGAAGTAAACTCGGGACTACAGAACAGGAGAAGGACTTGGGTATTCTCATTACAAATAAGCTGAGCAGCAGCACTCAATGTCAAGCAGCAGCTGCTAAAGCAAACAAGATTTTAGGGTGTATAAAAAGAGAGATTAGATCCCGTGATCCCAACGTATTGTTACCCCTCTATAAATCACTTGTAAGGCCACATCTGGAATACGGGATCCAATTTTGGGCTCCACATTTTAAAAAGGACATTCAGAAGTTAGAGTCAGTTCAAAGGCGGGCAACTAGACTATTACAAGGAATGGAAGGCCTCCCATATGATGACAGGTTGAAAAAGTTAGATATGTTTAGCTTAGAAAAAAGACATCTCAGAGGAGATCTCATTTATATGTATAAATACATGTGTGTTCAATATAAAGGACTGGCACATGACTTATTTCTTCCAAAGACAGTACTAAGGACCAGGGGGCACTCATTGCGAGTGGAAGAAAAGCGATTCCAACAGCTAAATAGGAAAGGGTTCTTTACAGTTAGAGCAGTCAGACTGTGGAATGCCCACCACAAGAGGTAGTAATGGCAGATACTATAACAGCTTTTAAAAAAGGGCTGGATGATTTCCTCAGTACACAAAACATTGTTGGTTATAAATGACTTAGTGACTAAATGTAGAACTGGTGGAGGAAGGTTGAACTAGATGGACCTAGGTCTTTTTTCAACCTAAGTAACTATGTAACTATGTAACTTTCTTTTCTGTACCAAATGTCTTTTTTTATGTGCCATGTGATGCAACTGTGGATTTATCCTTTCACATTTTCATGTACGTGATTCCTCCTTTTGCACATGGATGCCAATAGGTTTTCATTATATCAATTGTTTGATCCACATGCTGACGTGTCTCTTTCTATGTATGTTTTCATACCCCTTTTTTTCTCATTTTAACCACTTTTTATGATCCTCGATCACTATGTTAAGTTTTTGTGATTGAATAATAAAATTTGATATTATGAAAGTAACACATTTGTTTACTCCAGTTCTCTTGTTCTTCTATTTTGTTTAGGAATAGGTGTTGGCTATGGATTAACCTAAAATTGAGCACCCATACACTGGTATGCTGTATATGGTTATGAGATGCTTTTTTTTCACATATTGGATTATGTAATCAGCCTATGCATGCTCCGCCCTGACTGTTAACCTGTTAAATGTCCCTGTCAATCTGACAGTGGCATTTAATGCTTGCCAGCTTTTCTGAGGCCTCATTGGCAATGTTCTGCGTCCTCATCATCTATGAGATTTCATGACAGCCAGGGGACTGCTGATAACCCATGTGTCTGTTATCATGGTACTACTGACCAACCCATGACTGGCGTACATAAGAGACTGATTTCTTCTACATACAGTGGTGGTATTGCTGTATATAGAACAAGTGATCAGACTATTGCAATTTCAAGTAGGGAATTATTAAATATAGTAAAAAGTAGAAAAAATGTTTGAAAAAATATGAAGAAAATTGAAAAATAAATAAAAGTTCAAATCACTCCTCTTTTACCACTTTGAAAAATAAGAAATACATTTTAAAAAATACTCATACAGTATTTGGTGTAGCTGAATTTGTAAAAGTCAGATCTATTAAAATATAAAATAAAATATCGGAAAAAACAGCATAATGAGACTCCAGAATCGAGAAGTTTTTGGCTGCCACAACAGAAATAATGTAATAACAGGCAAGCAAAACCTTGTTAATACCCCAAAATAATGTCAATATAAACATCAGCTCAGAGCATAAAAAACAAACCGCACACAGCTCCAGATCCAAAAAGTGTAAAATATTACGGCTCCCGGAAAGCACGACGCAAGCAAGATTTTCTTTTCAAAATTTATGAAGTATTTCACCAATTACGGAAAATAAGACAAGGACTGTACATTTTTGGAATCTAGATAATCATACTGACATGAAGAATCATACTGCCAGGTCAGTTTTATGGTAAAATGAATTCTAGAAATAAAAAACCTAAAAAACAAATGCAGAGTTTAACTTTTTTTGATTTTTTGTCAAACTTGGAATTTTTGGGGGGCTTACCATTAAATCATATGATAAAATGGATGGAGTAATTCAAAAGCTCAACTCATCCTGCAAAAAACAAGCCCTCATATGGCTATGCTGATGGAAAAATAAAAATGTATGGCTCTTTACATAATGGGAGGAAAAAAACAAAAGCGCAAAAATGAGAAATCATCCAATCCTTGGGGTTGAATTTTAAAATATTGGCAATTTCAAATATCAAGATGTGTTGTTTATTCAATTTCCTATATAACCAGGTCCCTTGCTTCACATACACAAGCAGGTTTCAACCGCACATAGAGGTAACATTTGGTTAGAGACCCATGCACACAAGCAGGTTTTAACCGCATATAGAGGTAACATTTGGTTAGGGACCCCATAAATAAGAGATTACCGTGAAATGGTTATCGGGCAGTAATGAATTGATCAATACATTAGCTAAATATTTCTTTTTTTTTTTTTTTTTTTCAAATAATCCTTAGCAGCTATGCAATGTCACATTTCAATTTTTTCAATTTTTTATATGGCTAATTGTATTTTTCATTCCTTATGTATTATAAAGCAGTCATGCTTGTTCATATTTCTCTGAATTTGGTGTGCAGCTTTCACTTCATATAGATTGTGTATATTTTGGCTAGCACCCTGTTCCCATTTAAATGGTGTTCCAACAGTCTTTTTGATTGTTTTGGATTTTTTTGGGGGCTTACCATTACATCATATGATAAAATGGATGGAGTCATTCAAAAGCACACCTAATTCTGCAAAAAACAAGCCCTCATATGGCTATGTTGATGGAAAAATAAAAATGTATGGCTCTTTACATAATGGGAGGAAAAAAACAAAAGCGCAAAAAGGAGAAATCGTTCGATCCTTAACGGGTTGAATTTTAAAATATGGGCAGTTCCAAATATCAAGATCTGTTGTAAAAATAAGTCAGAAAAATAAGAATCATTAGATTTTACGATAATACTGACTGAACAATGTGTAAGTTGGATTTTTAAGAGTTTTCAGAAGATTTGCGGGGATCCTCTTAAAGTCTATTGCTAAGAAAAAAAAAAGTCTCAGGTGTTAATCCTGTAAATAGCAATCCTGACATCAGCCTATACATGACGGTGTGTTCGTTTAGGTCCGGAACAATCAAAAACTTGACCTCGATTAACTGAGATAAAGGAAAACTAAACCGAAAATACAAGGGTCTGTGAAACCTCTTAGTAACATTCCATAGAATGCGGCTTAAAAATTGTTGATACTTCACATCACTTTTTGTGTCTTAAAGAGGTATCAAGTATGAATTCATGGTTATTAGCAAGGACAAGCACTTGTATATTTATTGTTAATGTATTCATAAATTTCCAGGAATACAAAAGGAAATGTACAATGGTAACTTCTAAGAAAAGATGTTTCACCATTGTTATTGTACAGCGATTACAGTTATTTGCTAAGGCATAAATGTTAAGAGAGTGAACAGGTAATCTTTAACTGCCACATGCTTCATAAATAATTACAGTATTTGTTGTTTACCAAACAAAGAATATTTTACCATGTTAACTTTGTCAAAAAAATTAATTTTCCACACAATGAATATTGTTTATCTGAATCCTATTATTTAAAGTTAAAGTGTATATTACACACCACATAGTAGCATGTGTTTATTAGTATTCCATAATTACAAAGCCTAATTTGATTTAAATTGATTAACATTGCTCGCCCAACCAACTGCTTACCAAGCACATAATCGTTATGCTTTGTTAGTTTCCGAGTGACGATAATGATTATTGCCTATTATAAATGCTCTAAAAGATCAATAATAAGCAATAAAACTTTAATTTATTGTTCATCAGCATTACTCATACATGATCATGCTTCCATCTTAACGCATTTGTGTGATCACAGACTGCCCATTTAAGGAGCTCCCAAGGAACCCAAGAAAACAAATGTTTACTAAGAGATGCCATGAGTAGACGATTAGTCCATTGCACCTGCTGAATTGGTAATGTATTATTAGATTATACATAGCTTGACTACGTCAGAGTGGCATCCAGGCTGTAATGTAAGTATACTTTAATAAAGCATATAAATTGGAGTTATTTTTCAAGACTAGCCCTGATTCATCAAACCAATCTTGCCATAAATCTGTTGTGATTTGCCTTGGAAAGTCACAACATTTAGGGGCAACTGGGAGTTGCGCAAAAATGTTGTGAATTTTGGTGTTTTCATGTCACTTTCTATAAGCTCAGTCATAGTGATCCTTAATAGGTAGGATGGTGATGCAGTTGGGGTGTCATAAAGCAGCTTTTCTACTTCACGACCAGCTATGACACGCACTTTGCCAGAAATCTCACTCCAATCAGAGACTGGAGTAAAATATCTAACTTGGCACACCATTCATCATACGATCCAAATTTCTGAAGAGGCATGTACTTATTCATGAATCAGAGCATCTGACTCCACCACACACCCAATTTTTTCACTGCTCTTAATGAGCCATGGCTTTTGTCTCCTTTTCCAATATGGGTGAAGAGAAATTTCATGTTTCAACAAAACATATGTTTCTACAGTTGATCATGGGATCTAAACTGTTGGCAAGATTTCTCCACCACTTGGCTCAGTAGTTAGCACTGTAGACTTGCAGCACTGGGGCCCTGGGTTCAAATATCATAAAGTAGAACATCTGCAAGGAGTTTGTATGTTCTACTTGTGTTTGCATGGATTTCCTTTCACACTCCAAAGACATACTGATAGGGAATTTAGATTGTGAGCACCTAAAGAATCAGTCATGGTGATGTCTCAAAAGCACTGTCAAAATCTATGGCTCTATATAAGTAAAATATACAGGTTACCATAGAAATAGTGTAAAACAACCAAAAGGAAAGTCCAGGTAGACAGGTCTCTCTACCCTGACGTACGTGTCAACCTGCTTCTTACAGAGGAAAATTTTCTCTGTTTTATAATTTGTTGTGAGTGTGATTTTTTTTTTAATTAACATTAATAAAGTATACTTAATTTTAGCATGAATCACTTTTTTGTCTCTCTTCCTTTGGGACATTCCTCTTGGTTGTCTAATCGTTGATTCTAGTGTTATGCGGGTGTCACACAGTACGATCTATTGTGCGATCGCACGAGCAATCGTACCCGCTCCCGTCATTTGTGCGTCACGTGCAAATCGCTGCCCGTGTCGCACAAAGTCGTTAAACCGCCGTCACACGCACTTACCTGCTGAGCGATGTTGTTGTGGGTGGCGAACATCCTCTTCCTGAAGGGGGAGGGACGTTTGGCGTCACAGCAACGTCACACAGCCGCCGGCCAATAGAAGCGGAGGGGCGAAGGTGAGCGGGACGTAAACATCCCATCCACCTCAATCCTTCCGCATAGCTGTCGAGTGCCGCGGGACGCAGGTAAGCTGTGTTCATCGTGTCACACGGAGCGATGTGTGCTGCCCCGGGTACGATGAACAGCCGGTGCAAAGAAAAATAAACGATTTTTTAAAAATAAGCGACGTGTACACGACTCATGATTTGTAACCGATCTGTTAACATTCAGCGTCGCTCGGAGGTGTCACACGAAACAACGTCGCATACGATGCCAGGTGTGCGTCACGAAAACCATGACCCCAACGACACATCACACGATAGATCGTCTCATGTGACACCCGCATTATGCCTACATACACATTGGATGTAGTGAATTAATATTGTAAAACAAGCCATATCTGTGAGTCTAAGGCGGGCTTTACACGCTGCGACATCGCTAGCATAGCGTGATAGCACCCACCCCCGTCGCACATGCGATATGTGGTGATTGCTGCCATAGCGAACATTATCGCTACGGCAGCTTAACATGCACATACCTGGTCGGCGACGTCGCTGTGACCGCCGAACAATCCCTCCTTCAAGGGGGAGGTGCGTTCAGCGTCACAGCGACATCACCGTGGCGTCACTAAGAGGCCGGCCAATAGTAGCGGAGGTGTGGAGATGAGCGCCCACTTTCTCCCTTCCCCATTGCTGGCGGGACGCAGGTAAGGAGATGTTTGTTGTTCCTGCAGCTTCACACACAGCGATGTGTGGTGCTGCAGGAACGAGGAACCACATTGTACCGGCAGCAGCAGCGATATTATGAAAAGGAACGACGTGTCACCGATCTACGTTTTTTGATGTTTTTGTGATTGGTGATCGTCGCTCCTAGGGTTTACACGCTGTGATGTCGGTAACGGCGCCGGATGTGCGTCACTAACGACATGACCCTGACGATATATCGTTACCGATGTCGCAACGTGTAAAGCCCACCTAAGAGGTATCCTGCAATTGTTTTTCTGCTTTTTACAACGAATTGTCATATAGATGAATCTTGTTTTGTTCTTTGTAGTTTTCATTCTGCACAAAACCTCTTCTTTGTTCCAAGTATTGTCTAGGAAATAATGTGTCGGTATATGGGGTGTTCATGATCTCGAAGACAACTGTATAGCCATAAATGTCTTCATAGATGGTGTTATATTTATTGCATAATGCATGATAACAGTGTGAAAGGACCAGCTGCTTACTTGATTTAGACCAATACAATATTTTGAGAGTTAAGTACCAACAATTTATTTAGCAGCCAAGATTCTTCCTTATCAGATGGTTTAATTAAGCATTCTCAGCCATGCTGGTTGATAAGTTTCTGTGGGCTGGATATAAATAAGACATTGCAACACTATAAACGCATTGTTCAATTACTGTGCACATGATCATAGAAAGAAGAGGAGGGAGCAGTTGGCCACAGTGTAGACTCTATATTTTTAAAGGTTTAAACTTGTAGTTGTTCCAGGGAAGATTTCCCATGGGCAATGTGTCATGACACAAATTCTTTACTATGTCTGACTGAAATTGTTCTAAACAGAAAAGCTGGGAGCTCGGCACTTCAAAGCATTATGAATGAAACTGAAGTCAGACACAACAAATAAAGCCATTCTAATATTTGGAAATATGTAAAATAAAGTTAATCCAATATTATTGTTATGATTATCATATGTTTGATATGAAAATATCCAAGTAGAGTTTATAGTATTTGTAAAACAAATAATCTCACTTTGTTTACAAAGAGAAGATGTAATTTTCAAATAACACCAATATAACCACTTTAATATTTAGCATTCATCAAACTCTCATTGCTTATTTTAAGTGTGTAAATTATGAGGTTTAACAGAAAACTAATTTATCAAAGTAATTAATCAGAAAATAAAAAGACAAGTTATCCTAACTACGACTTCTCTTGGTATGATCTTCTTCATAATTTAGAGCAACAACGCACTGTTCCCTAGATGGCTCACTTATTCCATTTGTAGAAAAAAACAAAATGTGTAACTTATAAAATTGGAACCATATTGATCTGTTGATAACATCAGTACTAAAATTGTTTTGTAGAAAAACATGTAAAAGTAGTAACACCTTCACGACCTTGGACATATATACGTCCAAGGTCATGTCCCCCTAGTTACTGCGGGCTCCGGTGGCGAGCCCGCGGTAATCCCCGCACATGTCTGCTGATCTGATCAGCAAACATGTGCACTTAACAGGCTTGGGTGGATCGGAGATCCACCCATGCCTGCTAGCCACTTAGATTGTACAGTCAAAATATTATGGCGCAATTTAAATGTCCGCGACGGGGATCACACTGTTACCCACCGCCATTATCAGCTTCATGAATTCCTGATAAAGAAGTGGGGTGACACTTCAAAATGCATAGAGTAAAACCACTTTCATTCAACGTTCCTGGCATTATGTCATATCTTCAGCAGTGCAGTAACAGTTCCACATCTACTTTATTCCTGATCTGCTTTGTGATGCAATCACGGGGCACAATGGTGTTTCCATGGTAGCACGGGGTCAACTGATGACCCCTGATGCAACCATGACTCATTTCATGTGAGAGCCAACAGAATGTCAGCACTCACAAGAACACAGCATTTCTGCTGATCAAAGCAATGCTGCAGCATCGCTCTGATCAGCACAAGTGATTGGAATATGCAGTCATTAAGATCCACTAGCGGGACTAGTAAAATTAATAAAAAAAGTATTTAAAAATATGAAAAAAATGTAAAAATTTGAAAAACCTAAACGTTCAATTCACCCCCCTTTTTGCTCTATTGACAATAAAACAATTACATTTAAAAAAGCCCCCACATATTTGGTATTGCTGCTTTCAGAATTGCTCTTAATCTATCAAAATATAAAATCAATTATTCTGTATGGTTTACAGCGTAACAAGAATAGAATTCCAAACTTCAAAATTATGGATTTTGGGTCACCGCAACATTTTCTTAAAATGCAATGACAGGTGATCAAAACTTTGCATCTACCCAAAAACAGTATAATTAAAGACATTAGTTCAAAATACAAAAATTAAGCCATTACTTAGCCCCAGATTTCAAAACTAAGAAAGTTACAGGTCTTGAAAAATGGCGACAAAAGCGCTATTCTTTTTTTGGACAAACTTCAGACTAAACCTTTACAAGTTTGGTATGTATCAACTCGTACCGATGTGTGGCATTATATGAGCATGTAAGTTTTACAATGTAGTGAAGATGGTAAATAAAAGTCCCTAAAAACAAAAGTGCAATTGCACTTTATTTGCAACTTCACCGCACTTGGAATATTTTTTCCCCTTTTTCAATACACTATATGGTAAAACTAATGGCTTAATTAAAAATACAACTTGTCCTGCAAAAAACAAGCCCTTACATAGCAATATTAATGGAATAATAAAATAGTTATAACTCATGGAGGAATAGGAGGAAGAAACAAATGCGAAAATGAAAAATCGCCCACGGTAAGGGTTAAGGGGTTAAATACTTAATTATATCTAGAGAGTAAATGAAGAAAAGATAAGTGCAATATTCAGTTAATGGCAAGATAATAGTAATCTTAGTCAAATTGGAGAAAAATCAATATTATAAAAAAAGCCCAAATATTTTTTTCGAAACTATACAGTATATATTAGTAGCTCTTGAATCTCATTATGCAAGATTGGAATATAGGCAACTCTAGAGAATAAGGAAAGAGTAAACTAATTATCTTATGTCATGATGCTTATGGTGAGAGCATGGATTAGCACACAAGATCAATAAATCAGCAATTAATCTTTAGGTTTTGACTTTAGCCTGGGGGAAGAGAAACAATTATAGATTTTACATTGTAAGCCTGAAAAGTGACCGGAAATAATATTCAGTTCTCAAATGTGAGACTGTAACAGAAAAACTCTACCAATATATATAGATTTTATATATATATATATATATATATATATATATATAAATATATATATATATAGATATATACATATATATATATATATATATATATATATATATATATATATATATATATATATATATATATATATTTATGTGTATATATATATATATATATATATATATATATATAAAATAAAGAGGAATCCTTAGAAACCAGTGTTTCTAGTCTGACTTTTCATCTTTTTTTCATGGCAGAGATATTGCATTCATGAGGAATAAAAGCTATTCCTCCATCCAGCAGTGCAATCAATTTTTATTCTAGTGCATAGGGATAAGAGATTATTCTTACTTAAGAGGGAATACAAAACAATGTATAGACAGCAGTGATTCGAGAAAGGATCCCACACATGTTGAACAGCTCGATCGGAAATAACATTCGTGTGATTAAACTCCTACATTTGAAAAAAAAAGTTTAAAGTAAAATACTTTAAAAAATACCAAAAGTTGTGATATTTTCCAAACAGTATAAACACAATTTGCCTCTAAGGGCAACTAGAGGTGCCCTAACTCAAGCTCATTAAAACATAACTTATATTAATCAAATAATTAGTTAACATTAAAATTACAGAAAGGGATAGGATATTAGTGAAATTGATGCCTCATATAGGTGATGTAATTGGCCGCAGACCAACTGATACAATTTCTTTATACAGCCATTATCATTTCCTACCCCAATATATGCTCAATTAAAAATTCCTAGCTATAAGCCTGCCCAATATGTTTTGCCAAGACTGGCTTCATCAGGGACTAAGGCTTAAGCAGGCTTTACATGCTGCAACATCGCTAGCGATGTCGCGAGCGATAGGACCCGCGTTGGTGGTGCGTCACGGGGTGATCGCTGCCGTAGCAAACAATATCGCTAAGGCAGCGTCACACGCAATTACCTGTTCACCAACGTCGCTGTGGACGCTGAACAATCTCTCCTTTAAGGGGGAGGTTCGTTCGTGTTTGGCGTCACAGCGGCGTCACTAAGAAGCCGCCCAATAGAAGCGGAGGGGCAGAGATGAGCGGCCGGAACATCCTGCCCACCTCCTTCCTCATTGCCGGCGGCCGCAGGTACGATGTTGTTCTTCGTTCCTGCGGTGTCACACATAGTGATGTGTGCTGCCGCAGGAATGACAAACAACCTGCATTCCAAACGAGGAATGATTTTTTAAAAATGAATTACGTATACACGACGAACGATTTGACACCTTATTGCAATCGTTACTGGTCGCAAAAAGGTGTCACACTCAACGACATCGCTAACGAGGCCGGATATGCGTCACCAACACCGTGACCCCGACGATATCTCATTAGCAATATCGTTGTGTGTAAATGGGCCTTTAGTCCCTGATGAATCCAGTCATGGCGAAACAAGTCGGGCAGGATTATAGCTAGGAAATTTGAATTGAGCAGATATTGATAATGGCTATATAGGAATAAGGGAATTGTATCAGTTGGTCCGTGGACAATTGTACCATCTATATAGAGAAGCAATTTCACTAATATCCTATCCTTTTCTGTCTTTTTAATGTTAGTTAATTATTTGATTAATAAATGTTATGTTTTACTGATCTTGAGTTAGGGGAGTTAGGAGCAAATTGTGTTTATAGTTAATTTAACCCTATGCTGATCGGGTAATTCTTTGAGGATTTTTTTGGTAGTATTTTAGAAACAGGACACATGACATGATTAATAAATTCTAAAAATACATTTTTCACAGATTTAAACCTTTTCCTGCCTAATTTCTTTCCCAGTTTTTTTCAATCTCATGTGCAAATTGTTTTTACACTAAATCTCATAATCTGATAACTAAGGAACCTTGTTATAGGTACAGAAAAAGAGGTTGCATATGAATTCTGCTGCCTGAGAAGACCCAATGACTGCTGTTACTGTACCACATAAAAATACAGTAGTACAAAAAACAGAATATAGCAGTTCGGTTCTCAGTAAAGATAAGGCAAGATTCAAATTTTGGGTTGGCATTTTTTTCCTAAGAAAATGTAATGTCCTTTAATATGCTCGGAGGTCTCTCCAAACTGTGTAATGTAAAAACGTAATGTAAAAAAACATAATATAATGTAAAAAATAAAAAATCCTTATACTCAGCTCACCGCTCACCTCTCTCATTCCTATATTTCGATTTTAATGTATGTTTTAATTGTCTGACATCAGCCACATGTTGTTTGTGGATATAACGGACATGATGTCATACCTAATCAGACCAGCTGAAGCACCGGACAGGTGCGAAACGGCCGTCGTCTGCCACGTACGGCGTGTACTACCTCCCCCCACCAGCCCTCTCCACACATGTAACCTCCACCATTGAATAAACGGCACCATGTACAGCAAAAAACCGGTGAGTGCAATGTATTTTTTTCTATTTTCATACTGAATGACAGTTAACCCCTATATATATATATGCACCCCGGTCCTGCATTGATTCTAGCCTCTGGACAAGAGAGTCTTTTTCTTAATGGACATAGTGCGTGCTGAGTAGTGCCCTGGACCCTCCTCACAATTTTTGATCTCTCATTCCTCAGCTCTTCATTGACATTTGCCCTATCCTCACCACATCTTCTGATCCCCCACTCAAGCTAAAATCCTCAAGCCTCTCACACTTAGCAGACACTTTGGGCTTTCATGATGACTAGGAGGTTTATTTGCAAATACACGGATAGTCACGGTGCCACAAAGTCACAATATTTGGCATGACTTTCTCACATTCGCAGAACACCCCAAGGCTTCCTGAAATCTGGAAGTCCTGGCTTAGCCTGAAAAATCCAATTCCAGAGTGAGCAGGAAGATGCTGAGAGGACCAGACAGGTGGAGGTGAGCAGTGGACGGGCCGGAAATGTGAACGGTAAGGTGAGGAGAATAATTTCTTTTTAATTTTATGGTGGCCCTTTATGATTCAGAAAAATAGTGGCCAATGACCACCATGTTGATGAATTTGCACCTAAGCAAATTGCAACAAACGCATTTTGGAAAATGCAGACGCTTATAAATTTGAGTCGAATTTAATTCCATTCAGAGTTATTCACTCATCTCAAATTCACTATTTCATCTCCTGTTCATAAATGTATGGGCTGAGTCTGGTTTTACAGTTCTGTAAATATTATAAACTGTAAAATCACACACAACTTACACTGGACAGTCTAAAGATGTACCGATTTATTAAACAGTACAAACAACCATAATTAATTTAATTCAATGTTAAGATAAACTATTCTGTGTAAGACTGTCGATGTTACTGTGTATTAGCTAGACAAATTTAAGAAATATGTTCCATCGTGCATAAACATCTCCTGAGAGAGTATTGCTAAATTATATTTTTTTTGATACCTTGCACAACTTATATTTGGCTATGCCAAAAGGAAGGACATCAATGAAGTAGATGGAATAAAAGGGTTAATCCACACTGCCAGAAGAAGATCACTGAAGATCGATGGAGATTAAAACATCTGATTTTATTTTTCTACGCGTTTCGGGACTGTATAACTCCTTCAGGAAAAAAATCAATAATGTGCACTCGAAAAAAGGACATATCAGTTCATGGCTGCATTCTTTGAGAGACAGGATCTAGCCAATTTTGCTTATATCCTCTTTTAGATGCTTCTAATAGGCTGAACCCATGCAGCACCTGTGCATTGTATTGTTAGAAAAATCCAAAAAGGAAATGGCACAAAGGTGTCATGATAACTCTGGGATAGGGGGGAACTGGGTCCCCTAAGCTGTCCCTGAAGCTAGGAGTCCCTACGCTATCCCTATTCTCAGGGATACCTCTAATGGTAGGGATGCCTGAGTTTCCTTCTTGACCTTGCTCTAGACCAGTTCTAATCTGGTTCCTCCTCTCCCTCCGCCAAGGAGGAATGGAACAGTAGTGTAATGAAAATCACAGATATAGACAGAGAAGGGAAAACCCAAACTTTGTCACACAGCACACACACATAAATAAAGACAATGAGAAGTTCAGAAGGAAACACAAGCATTGGAAGGAAGCTACAAAATAACAGGGGTAAACTTCCATAACAAGAAAAGAGCCCAATTTCCAGTAGAACATTTGGTACACTACACCACACAGACCAACATAGCAACTATAGTTGGCACCAGTAGAAGATTTCATTCCACTTAAATAGAAGGGGAGCAGATGTGATTGGCCTCCCCACCACATGGGATCGCAGGAACCTAACAAGCAGACTAACAGAGATTAACTCCCACTAGCCTGCCTATGAATCAGCACACAGCAGGTAGAAGCCTGAGTCTGCATGTGTTGATCCCAGACATCAGAGAAACCATCAGGTGGAGTGTCAGAATTTGCAATGTGAACAGAGCCCGATGTTTGTCATGGCAATCGGTGAAGTTTTTTTGCAAAACCCCTTGTGACAAAAGGTTATAGGGAGAGAAAAAAAGCACCAATTCCTTCTGGTGTTACTGGCAAAACTAATCCCAGTAATGGATTGATCAGTTAAAACTTTGTCAAATGCAACATGTACAAAATAGGTACCAGTGTCTGATATGAACTGCTGAAGTTTTAGTTCAAAGAGTGCAAAAAAATAAGCTAAGAGTAAAACATAGAGCAGTTACATAATCCGTTACACCAATTACAGCTGTAAGGCAAATCTGCATAAAATAAGTGTGAACATCCTCAAGTCAGCACATAACTAATAGAATTAGGAAACTATTCAATTACAACAAAAAAAAATTATAGTTTTGGCAAAGTCCAACTATATGTGTATGTTTAGGGTTATCTGTATGGTTAACATCAACTGTTATTTCAGAAGCACAGGAATTATGTAAACGGAACCTTTTACAAAAAAAATAAATGGTATTTATCTGAAACCATAGTGTGAATTGTCAGGTATATACCATATTAAACGTATGCAGATGTCTAATCTGAAGTGCAGCTGAAGGGTGAAAATAAAGTTAGATTCTCCCTGCAGCAGCTTGCTTCCCATCATCGAGGCAATGGCGCTAGTTGTGAACAGTCAGCGCTCACTATACAGTGACTGTGCTGTATTCATGCCCTCTGCTCCTTGACATGTGTCCTCTTAGTTCACTGTGTAGTGAACATTGAGTGCTCACAATCCCTGGCACCACCATTGATGACAAGAAGCAAGGGGCTGGGATCAGTCACTGCTTACTACACAATCAACTTGCAGGACATTAGTCAAGGAGCAGGGGGCATGAATACAGCACAGTCACTGAGTAGTGAGCACTGATTGTTCACAACTACTGCCACTGCATGAATGACTGAAAGCAAGCTGCAGCATGGAGAACATAACCTAAGATTCTCCCTGCAGCTGCACTTACAACTAGACTGCGGCATATGTGTAAAAAGGAATTTACCAGCAGATTACTTACAATGCATACAAATACCCTTTTTTGCTTACAGGTTTCCTGTAGAGGTAATCTGGCAGCAGGTTTTTGCTACCTCAACTTAAAGCAGAATGATGTAGACAAACAAATCATGAATCCAACAATGTATCACTTATATTACTGGCTGCAGACATTTTGACACAATCTGAATATTTAGCTTTGGTCATGTAATAGAGGCTAGAGAGCTGCCCCACCATAATACCAGTCTCTCTAAAAAGATTGTATATTTACCGGGAGGTGTCAATCATAGGAGGGGGCATGCCTGACTGCCATGTGCAAGACTTTGTAGTACTGCAATGATAAGGGTCATGCTGCTTAAACAAACATAGCAAATAAACAACAAATCAAATGTGACAAGACAGGCAGCCCCAAATATTCTGTGTTAACCTTTGCAGCATGCTGTATTTAGCTTACATACCAAAATCCTGCTGACAGATTCCCTTTAAGACAGTAAGAACTAAAATAAAGAGCGTTGTGGCTTCACTACAATGGGAGAGCTTTGATTTGTATTTTAATTACAATACTTGGAACACAGTTTCTTTAAAATGGAAACTATGATATTACATAGTGCAACAAATAGCAACATTTTGCATATTTAGTATATCAAAAATAAATAAAGTCTATAGCAGTAAAAAAGCGCAAAGTAATAGCAATGGTTTGATTATAATGATAAACCCATAATTTTATAAGAGCATTTTGAAACATCTAGAATTTATTGGACAGCTGTCCTGAACCATTCTAACCTCACACCTGCAGTACCTTGGACAGCTGCCGGCTAAGACTTGGCTGCGACTCCGCTTTCTGATTGGTTGGGGTCATGTCATTTCAATAAAAGCCTGACGGTTGATGCTTCGGCCAGGCAGTTCAGCAATGACGCTTGGCTACTGCTGATCCACTGATAGATGCTGTCTTGCCCAGAAGGCTTGCTTCTGTTCTGCTCATGATACTTCCTGTGTTTCCAGGCCAATTGTTAACTTCGCCTAGTTAATATTCCAGTATTGTAAAGCAGTCGGAGCATCAACTTGGCTTATACTGCAGCGAGGATGATAGCGGTCAGTATGTGTGATATGCATTTGCACATAGGGGGAATATACTTTACATTCAAGACCTATAATAAACTTAATTTGCTTCCATCTGCAATAAATACTCATTTTACTTTGTTAAAATCAATGGAACATCTTCCAATTACAGAACACAATTTTATATAGTTTTTTATAGCTGATATGCCATTGCCTACTATGTTAAAATGGTGACACTTTGATGAAACTGCGCATATTAGTGTTTTATTTTGACTCTTGGTGTCAACGTCTTAAACATAAATATGCACTACTGTGTTTGCAATCAATTCGCCTAAAATCACATTTACGGCAGTTCTTACAGATGTTGCTTAGAACATCAGTTTACAGTCATCTCAGTTCACAGATTCTGTAATGCTGCGAGGGTTAATTGCGCATAACTAGAACACTGCACTAAAATGACAGCAACCAATCAAATCCTTTCATTGTACATAATCATCTAGACAGATAAAGAAGATTGTGGCTTGCTGCCATAGCTGTTGGCAGTGTATCATAGTCATGCAATTTGCGCTATTAATAATGCAGTTCAAAAGTTTACCAGGAGCCATATTCACATATTTGGCCTCAATAAATACTATTGAATTTACAGAAAAAAAAAAACTAGCTGCAGATCCATAATGTATGACACATTTGGTCTTTCAGATCAACATGATCTCACTGAAAAGGATTCAAAATGTACAAATAGTCATAGAAAGGCAGAATGAGCACCAGGATGCACAAATAGTCATAGAAAGGCAGAATAAGCACCAGGACGTACGCATAGTCATAGAAAGGCAGAATGAGCACCAGGACGTACGCATAGTCATAGAAAGGCAGAATGAGCACCAGGACGTACGCATAGTCATAGAAAGGCAGACTGAGCACCAGGACATACACATAGTCATAGAAAGGCAGAATAAGCACCAGGACGTACAAATAGTCATAGAAAGGCAGAATGAGCACCAGGACGTACGCATAGTCATAGAAAGGCAGAATGAGCACCAGGACGTACACATAGTCATAGAAAGGCAGAATGAGCACCAGGACGTACAAATAGTCATAGAAAGGCAGAATGAGCACCAGGACGTACACATAGTCATAGAAAGGCAGAATGAGCACCAGGACGTACACATAGTCATAGTAAGGCAGAATGAGCACCAGGACGTACGCATAGTCATAGAAAGGCAGAATAAGCACCAGGACGTACGCATAGTCATAGAAAGGCAGAATAAGCACAAGGACGTACGCATAGTCATAGAAAGGCAGAATAAGCACCAGGACGTACGCATAGTCATAGAAAGGCAGAATAAGCACAAGGACGTACGCATAGTCATAGAAAGGCAGAATGAGCACCAGGACGTACGCATAGTCATAGAAAGGCAGAATAAGCACCAGGACGTACAAATAGTCATAGAAAGGCAGACTGAGCACCAGGACGTACAAATAGTCATAGAAAGGCAGACTGAGCACCAGGACGTACAAATAGTCATAGAAAGGCAGAATGAGCACCAGGACGTACAAATAGTCATAGAAAGGCAGAATGAGCACCAGGACGTACAAATAGTCATAGAAAGGCAGACTGAGCACCAGGACGTACAAATAGTCATAGAAAGGCAGACTGAGCACCAGGACGTACAAATAGTCATAGAAAGGCAGAATGAGCACCAGGACGTACAAATAGTCATAGAAAGGCAGAATGAGCACCAGGACGTACACATAGTCATAGAAAGGCAGACTGAGCACCAGGACGTACACATAGTCATAGAAAGGCAGAATGAGCACCAGGACGTACAAATAGTCATAGAAAGGCAGAATGAGCACCAGGACGTACAAATAGTCATAGAAAGGCAGACTGAGCAGCAGGACATACAAATAGCCATAAAAAGGCAGAATGAGCACCAGGACGTACAAATAGTCATAGAAAGGCAGACTGAGCACCAGGACGTACAAATAGTCATAGAAAGGCAGAATGAGCACCAGGACGTACGCATAGTCATAGAAAGGCAGACTGAGCAGCAGGACATACAAATAGCCATAAAAAGGCAGACGGAGCACCAGGACGTACAAATAGTCATAGAAAGGCAGACTGAGCACCAGGACGTACACATAGTCATAGAAAGGCAGAATGAGCACCAGGTCGAATCATATACATATATATATATATATATATATATACCGTATGTATATACATATATATATATATATATATATATATGTGTATAATCCAAAAGAGAAAAGCGGCAGCTCACGAGGTAAGTGGCCAAACAACTTTATTCTGCGGTCAGGGGTGCAGGGACGGGGAATGGACGACAGCCTGTTTCGCGCTGTGAGTAGCGCTTTGAGGGCTTGTCAAAGCGCTACTCACAGCGCAAAACAGGCTGTCGTCCATTTTCCGTCCCTGCACCCCTCCTCTCCCCACTGCTCCTGAGCTTGTCTGCGACCGCAGAATAAAGTTGTTTGGCCACTTACCTCGTGAGCTGCCGCTTTTCTCTTTTGGATTATTGGAATTTGTTCACACTGTCTGCTGAGCACCACTTTGGTTTGGCTTCATCAGCTAAAGAACCTATGAAGTCTAGAAAACAGCTGAACACTCCTGAACCGTGGGAACGGCTCCACTGCATTGGCAGTATAGACTGCAGTGCCCGACTTTCCTTCTCTTCATTACTGCATATATATATATATATATATATATATATATATATATATATATAGTATATGTATATATATATAATGCATATATATGTGGATATATATATATATTTATTTATTTACATGTAAAGCGCCACAGAATAAATGGCGCTATAATAATAAAAAATTATAATGATAATTATATCTATCTATCTATCTATCTATCTATCTGTCTCTCTCTCTCTCTCTATAACATATATATATATTTATACACATATATATATATATATATATATATACTGTATATATATATAAATCCATCCCCCTAAAAATGTAACCTGAAATGTAAACACCATCTGAACATTCATGCAAAAATAAAGTCTAAAATCTCAACATATACCGTATTTTTCGGACTATAAGACACACCTTGGTTTTAGAGGAGGAAAATAAAATTTTAAGCAAAAAATGTGGTCAAGTCACACTGTTATGGGGCAAGGATCTGCTGCTGACACTATTATGGGGGTAATGTCCCCAAATTCTCTACTAAGATAACCCATCCTGGTAATGATCCTCCTGCCTTGTATAGATTCCCCATCCTTTTATATATATATATATATATATATATATATATATGTCCCCCATCCTGCTATATATCCCTGTCCTGCTATATACCCCATCCTGCTATGTACCCCTATTCTTCTATATACCCAATCCTGGTATATGGCCTGCATCCAGTGGCACAAACAATAATAAACATTTATACTCACCTTTCCTCACTCCAGCAGCATCGCTCGCCCTCCTGTCTGTCAACAGCAGCGCCGCTGACCTGTGTGGAGCCATCACCGTTCCCTTTAGCATCGCAATGTCCTCCTGTCTGCCGGCCCGCTGATGTGTGTGGGAGCCATGCGCACAGCGATGACGTCATTGCTGTGCGCACCACTAGTCTCCACACACATCAGTGGGCCAGCAGACAGGAGGACATCGCAGTGCTGAATTCAACGGTGATGGGTGAGTATACATATTCACTGCGCCCCGCGCTAATGATGATGCGCAGGGGACAGTGAATATAGCAGCACATGATCACTCCAGGCTGTAGTTGCCAGGGGTGATTACCTAGGCTGGCTCTTTACTATGCGCACATCCACCGCCCATCATACCACCCACCTGTCAGCGGAGGATGAATATGAAATGAGCGGGCGCACGTGGTAATGGAAGGTGCTGCTACAGCCTGCTCATGCCGCCGTTGACCTGCTCCACCACAGCACCCTCATTCCACGCAGCCCTACATTCAGACTCTAAGATGCACCTCTCACTTTCCCCCAACATTTGGGGGGGAAAAGTGCGTCTTATAGTCCTAAAAATATGGTAAATGTATGGATTAGATTATATTCTTTCAAGAAAAAACCCAGTTTGCTGAGGTTCTCACACAATTGTAAGGATGAACTGTGTTTTTCTGAGAGAAAAATGCGTTAGTTGTTTACTGTTCAGATCGACTACTTGGATTCTTCTTTGTGCTGAGAATCTGCAATATGTCAATACTATGCTGCTTGAAAGAAAGCTAGAAAACCAGCCTAACTACTGGTTGACTTCATAATAATATTAATGTGTATTTTATAAAGTTTGTTTACAATTCATAAAATTCTCAAAAGTGTGATGAGCTGGATCGATACACTTGGAGTTGATTTCGAGTACTCTCTTGAAATCCTCTGGTTCCTTCCAGTTCAAAAAGTTTGTGAATCAATTTTCACAAAGCTCTCCAAAAAAATAACGAAATGTCTGGTGCTTTTTTTTCATACTCTGGAAAAGAGAAAAGCAAACCTTTTGGAGGTTCGGTTTGCAGTGCACAATCAAACCTTAGATAAGGTTGGGTTTGTCACTCTGACTTCATCTGAACCTCAATGGAAGTCAGTAATTCAGCAGGTTGTTTCTCCGCCCACATGCTGCCAGCCATAAGGAGAACACTTCTGGGGAAGCGTGGGAGGGGTTTTTCCCCAAAAAGGTTTTTGTGTGCGCACGTAACCTATGATCACACAGATTTTACCGCCAGTGTGAGCCGTTTAAGCACTGCACATGTTTTGCGCAGGACAAAGCATCACTCATATCAAAGCACATTGCTCCTTGCTTGAGTGGTTTGCACTGAGGGGTGTAAAATTGACCTCCTTGTTTGAAGTGTACAAAAAATAAGGAAGAATGCTGTTATTAAGGTGATGTTACTGCAATCATATTGATTGACTATAAAGATACAGCACCTCCCTATATGTCCTTTGAATCTTGGGATTATAATTCACAGACTGAGACTAGCATGAATATTTTCAATGTAATTGATTACTGAAGTATTACACTACAATCAGATTAGACATATTTCTATCCATTGGTGGAATGAGCTGTGCACTCTCACTTGCTATTCCATCACTGTTTCAGCATAAAATGGTGCTCGTTGGCTGGCCTCCATCTTTTATACATGCTGTAATAGCATTATCACCCCCCTGATTGGATGCGCTTGACCATGTGACATAACATCTGCAGGCACATGTACATTATTGATTTTGTTCCTGAAGAAGGGGTTATACAGCGCCAAAACGCGTAAAATTATAAAATCAGATATCTTAATCCCCATTGATCTTCAGTGATCTTCTTCTGGCAGCGCAGATTAACCCTTTTCTTCATCTCCTCCAACACCTGTGTGTTTTCACACGGACTGTGTAGAGCATATGTGTGTCTGTGTGCTCCACACGTAGACATGTCCTTTTTTCTCCGACAGCACGGGTGTCACATGGACCGCACACTTATGTGATCAGTATGACATCAGTGTGACATGTACCGGAGAAAAACATGTGTCTGTGAAATAAAATGCTTTTCTAAACTCACCTGTCTCCAGCGCTGCTGTCACTTGCTTCCAACCCCCACTCAATATGCTCATTGCATATGCACTGCACTGAAGACCGGAAGCAGCAGCAGCGCTAGACACAGCAGCACCATGGACAGGTAAGTATAGAAGTTCATGCTGTCAGTGTGCTATGCAGATGTCACACGGATAGCACACTGACAGCATACACTGAACACACACCGACATACGCGCACACATACGCATCTACACCATGGACCGTGCAAAATGTGTGTTTTGCACAGATGTGTGAAAGCGGCCTAAACAAAAGTGATGCTGTTTATGATTAGAAAAGCTTCCTATTTCCAAAACCCCTTTGAAATGTAAATATAATAAATTGCCAATTAAATATAATTAACTGCATCTATAAAAAGAACAATAACATTAATTCCAAATGTACAACAATAAATAATGTTCTATAGCCAAGTCATATATACATAATGAACTATTTCTTAGTATATGTGTGTTCTGTTCTATAAATATTGTGAAAAACACGAGTCTCCATTGTGGTAACCTCTCTTACCTGTCATTACTTACCACCGTACAATGCGGACACGTACAGTAAATTAATTAGCATTCTCGCTGCTGCAACTCATTGATACTGTGTAACTTTGCGGAGGTTACAAGGGAATGACACTCAGGTTTACATTGTGAAGCTGCTGCTTCTCTATATCCTGGAACTGTCACTTTGTTTTTAACATTGAGGCCACCAGGATTCTTCATCTCAGCACAATGCAATTAATGTGGAGCTGACAGATCTGTCGTCAAGTCTGAGAATCACTTTAGCAGCACCATAATGGCAGTGACTATGCATTGTTTGCCAAACCCTTCCTTTTAATCAAAAATTCAGCAAGCCCCTAACATAATACGTGGTCATTTATACATTTCATTTAGGGTTACAGCCACGGTACCAACTTGTAAAAATAAAATGCATTAGTTTTCCTGTTTTCAGCTCATGAGGCTGCTCCGAGATGCAGAATGTACTTCATTACATGTATAAAGAAGAACCAATAAGGAACCCTCAAGTCAATTATATTTACATTTTCAATTCATCAAATACATTGGGTGTGCGAAGGAAGTCGCTCGTTCCTTCCAATACTATTTATTGACTTTGATTAAATAAATAGGATGCAGTGCTGAACCATTTCTAACTAACTTCAGCTTCAGGTGTTTTCTGAAGGACAGGATCTTTTTAGAATAATTGGATTGCAGATAAGTCATATTTTCGGTTTTGCATTCTAAAGAAAGAAGCAACAGAGCATATTGAAGAGCTGATAAGACACATTGGGAAAAATGATATGCAGTATGGCCACCTACTGGACATGCTTGGAAAAGCTACAAAAACAACACTTGTGTCTGCAAAAACAAATGTAGAAGATACCCAGAATGTTAAATATGATATGATTTATAATGAATATTTTACAATATTACTACATTTGCAAAATTGGGCAGTGAATTATAAGGATTTGTTCTAAAAATAAGAAAATATAGTAGATATATTTTACTATTCTAGATTAATTCTTGTGACGTAGGCTTAAACAATATCAGACCTGACCTCAAGGGGAGAGAAAAAGACATGGATGAGGGGAGAGAAGAAGACATGGATGTGAGGACAGAAGAAGATAACGATATGAGAGAAGAAGATAAGGATGCGGGAGAGAAAAAGACATGGATGTGGGTAGAGAAGAAGACATGGATGTTGAGAGAGAAGAAGACATGGATGTTGAGAGAGAAGAAGACATGGATGTCGAGAGAGAAAAAGACATGGATTTCAAGAGAGAAGAAGACATGGATGCGGGGAGGGAAGAAGACATGGATGCGGGGAGAGAAGAAGACATAGCTGCGGAGAAGGAAGAAGACAAGGATGCGAGGAGAGAAGACATGGATGTGGAGAGAGAAGAAGACATGGATGCGGAGAGAGAAGAAGACATGGATGCGGACAGAGAAGACATTGATGCAGGGAGAGAAGAAGACATGGATACGGGGAGAGAACAAGACAGGAATGCGGGGACAGAAGAAGATATGGATGATGGGAGAAAAAAAGACATGGATGTGGGGAGAGAAGAAGACATGGATTTGGGGAGAGAAGAACACATGGATGCAAAGAGGTAAGACATAGATGCCAGGGAGAAGAAGACCTAGATGCAGGGGAGAAGAACACGTACATGCGAGGGAAAAGAAGACATGGAATGCGGGGAGAAAAGAAGACATGGAATGCGGGGATAAAAGAAAACATGGATGCGGTGAGAGAATAAGACATGGATGTGGGGTGAGAAGAAGACATGGATGCTTTCTTCTAAAAAAAGTTTTTGTTTTCACTTTAGTTGGACTGAGCTGTAATATCAATCACAACACAAAGACAAGTGTAATATTGTTTCTGGAATAGAAAGATATGTCATTCCAATTTGATAAAATACTAAAACCTCTTAAACTTTTCCCAATGTGCAATTTATACACAACCCTTAGCTTTTTGAATTACAGTTGCCATTGCCAATATTTAGGCTTTGCAAACTATGTAATATTTTTAAATATTTGCTAAAAAGTCATTCCAACTGACTTAATATTTCCTAGTGTGTCATATGTCCCAGTTTCTGAAACTTTCTTAGCTTTGCTTCTATTTTATTACTTTGGATCCTCTCCTGGGTCTGTTTTGTGTATACAATACAGACAGTTTGGTCCTTTAAGAAGAAATATGAGCATTGTATTCTCCAGTCTAACCTCTGGCAAAATGAAAAGTTACCAGAAAAGGTAATTTCTTTTTTTTTCAAAGGGAATATATACTTTCAAGTTAGCACAAAGGTCTTTTGGCTGAGTAAAATGTCTTTATCCCCTATTAAAATGACATCCTTATGAACTCAGGACGTTTTCAGTCACATCTGCATGCAGTCTGCATGCAAAATTGATATAAAAAAGCATAAGAACCAATGCAAATCCTTGAAGTAGTTCACATGAGCATTTTTAAATATGAATCAATGATCTGTATGGATATAATCTCAGTGTGCACTACTTTGTTCCATATCCTGGATCAGAGTCGCCTATTATACAGGAATGAGCAAAAGGGTAACAATGTTTTGACCTTTTGAATATCAGGCTGCATAACTAATCACATGCTAAATAGTTGCAAGTCAAATTTATGTATGAAATAGCCAAGATGATTGTCTATAAAATGAAAACAGTCTCGCTCTTATAGCTGTAGTGGATGGAGATATGGAGCCTGAAAGTCAAAAGTTCAAAACATTGTTACCCTTGTAAGTGTAAGTCAATGGATGTGCAAAAAAGAAACACATAGGGGTTTCCATCCATACGTCCTATGATTTTCATTGCTCTACTACAATAATTAATATAGGAAACCTTTGACCTTGACATTTGACCTTTATTTCTTACATTTTTAAGTTAAATATTGAATGCCATGTGCATGCACAAAACAGACATATGGACAGCACATGAACGTAAAAAACAACAGATAAAATACTGATATGAAAAACAGGTGTACAAATGGAACACAAATGTAAAAACACACCTATAGATGCAACATAGATAGTCAATTGTAAAATTGGCCCACATAGAACACAATACAGATGCACAAATATCATTTTTTCATGGACGAAAAATAGATGGTATTGTATACGCTCTTGTGAACTCGGCCTTACTCAGAAAAAAAGGCAGTATATTATTTATAGTATCATTTATAGTAACAGTAATGTTCAGCCAGTATAATTTGAAGTATAAAAGTGCATTTTATTATTTCAGGCATATACATGAGAATCATGAGAATGGGAAAGGCCCAAGATAAGAAAGTAAAATACTTGGCAGTCAGGCCAGCAGTGCTCCAGTGTTGTCATTCCATAGGTTAACATTGATTTATGAATATTTTACAGAAGCAATCACATGGCATAAATCCATGAAACCGCTGCAGCCAATCACTATTCTCAGTGTTGATGGCAGTATGTTCTGCATAGGATCACTGACTCCAGATATTGGTTGCAGTGGTCATATATTTGATCGACACATGTTCTCTTAAGTAAACTGCACAGATGTTAGCAAGGATGATGAGAGCGGTGCCACAGCATTTGCATTCGATTTTAAAGGTGAGTATTTTATATCATTCCATGATGTTAACATTTTTGTTCAATCCTATAAAATCCCTTCTTGTATTTGACGGATGACATTTCTTGTGCCTACAGAGAGCATCCAGTCTATGCTGCAGTAGAAAGCTTGGAGAAAAGAGCTGCAGCCTGAGACTCTCAGGCCCCTTTCACATATCAGTTTTTTCCATCAGTCACAATCCATTTTCCCGGCGTATCGATGGATCCTTCGCAGATTGTGGCTAAACTGATGTGACGGATCCGTTTTTGGATGGATCCGACTAGCTGGGGGCTAAATAATAATTGGAGCATGCTCAGTTGAAAAAAACGGAATTCGTTGCCGGATTCCATCATTTGACGGATGACGATGGATCCTGCGCCCATAGGCTTCCATTCTACCAAACGACGGATGTCAACGGAATCGTTGTTGTCCGTATTCTCGATATACACAAAAAACATTACTTTGGCCGTTGTCTCTGCCAATAAACAAACATTTTTCGATGGATCCGTCAAATGACGGATGAAACGTGAGGCCTTCCATCGCAATCCATCGCTAATGCAAGTCGATGAGAAAAAAACGGATCCAACGGCATCAGTCGCTGGATCCGTTTTTTTCAAAATTCGATGGATTGTGACTGATGGCAAAAAACTGATGTGTGAAAGGGGCCTAAGACTACTTTCCCACCATCAGTGTTTGAGTTTTTGATGCTGCAGAAATTCTGCACCTTAGTTTATTTACGTTTATTCATTGCGCTTTTGTACTCATTTTTATCTCATTTTTGATGCTGCATTTTTATCTTGTTTTTGATGCTGTGTTTTTTATCTGTTTGCAGTGTCATGCTTTAAATAAATCTGTTTTATTTTTTAAATATCCTGGTATTGACATTTTTAGCTGTGGACATGCGTTTTAGATGCGTTAACACTGCATAAATGCACTAATAATGCATGAGCATTTTTTTACCTAATGTAAGTCTATGGAGTAACTTGCACAGAAAACTCAGTAAGGGATCAGTTCTACTTGCAGTTTGCATGGACAAGTGAAATCCGGTAAAATATCAAACTGCAGTTGCACCATTGCAAAATTATGGGGCAGTGTTCATCTGCGATTGATTTCTCATGCCATATCAACATGAAAAATGAATCGCAGCATGCTCCATTTGGCAATTAGTCTCAGCTCACACTCACCCATAAGAGTCCATGGGTACGTGTGCAACATTGCACTGCACTCGAATGTCATACGATAGCAGTGCGATATACGCAGAGACAGGCCGGGGAGGAGATGGGGAGACAGTGCGTCCCCCTTCTCCGCAGCTGTAACCGAATTGCAAGATCGCATCACAGTCGCACAACCCTCGGCTGACACTCGCAGCAGAGAGTCATTAGCATATCGCTTCCAATAATCTTGCATTGGAAGCTATGCACAAGTGGAACCGTACCCTAAAAGAAATTGACATACTGCACTGCAGGTGAGTTTACACAGCTTAAAAAAAAAGCATAGAGCACAAGAGATTTCTATAAATCCCATCCACTTTGCTGGAACTTTAAAACGCTGTATTTTTGCCATAGCGAGAATATGCAACATCAAAAATGCTATAAAATCTCATCATGGGCATACAGCCTAAAGGAAAATGAAACTCTAAAACCAGTTTCTTAATAGTTTACAAGTCTAGGAGAAAATAAATATAAATGTATCATAAGAGAGCAGAGCTAACCAACACCAAAGACAATAAATTGCAAGTGAAAATTACTCAAAAGCATAAAAGACACTCAATATTTTCTAACAAAATGGGTTTGAACTACCTAAAACCCTTAACAGCAAAAAAACTGATTTTGGATAAACATAAATGAAAAGCGTAAATGTGGAGCAAAACCATAGAATGTCTTTATATTAGTCTAATTCACCAGTACAATTCTGAGAATAAAACTTTGAAACTTCTATAAATTCTATAATTCTCTAAATACACCTTTGTTACATGAACTATTTGGCAGAATAGTTTGGGCATTACATTGCATCTCATTACTCTAGATATCCTGAGATGTAGAAATGGAAAATTCCACTACGCAAGCTTCATATCACCAGAACTTCCTTGAAACACTGTAAAACCTCATCACAAAGCATTTGTATTTTCCACCTAACTCAGGTCCTTGATTATTTCTATTGCTCATGCCCTGAATTAGGTCTAAAATGCGTGAATGGCCATTCCATGCGTCTTTAGTCTTTTACTATACAGTTCTGCTTTTATGAATATTGCAGTGCTATATTTTTGCATGTTGATGTGTGAAAAGTCCCTATACTTGATTTGGGGCGCGTGGTCTTGTTACCATCATATACAATGTCGGAGCTCTTGACTGCAGCTGGGCTTAGGTTTGCAGTTCAACTATTATCCCACTAGAGCAAAATATCGCACAACCATTAAATAATAGCCATAACTGTCATATCAATGCTTTTGACAGATGTCTTTCATCAGTGTGAAAGACATGGATAAATGTCTTTACTCTACCAATCTTGTCTATATGGCTATCATTTGCTTCTAGTCTTCATAACAAGTTGAACTTTATGTATCATAAGAACTTGTTTTTATGGTTGAACTCCATTGTTTAGAATACTGTGGTGTTAAAGGGAATCTGTCAGCAGGTTTTTGCTACCTCAATTGAGAGTGGCCTGATGTAGGCAAAGAGGCACTGAGTTCAATGATGTATCACTTAGATTAGTGGCTGTAGCAGTTATGGCAGAGTGAAAGATTTTAGATTTTCCATGTAGCAGTGCTAGGAGAGCTGTGGTCGCCCACACCAGGCTTTCAGTGTACATTTCAATAGACAGAAGCTGCTAATCACAGAGAGGGGTGGAGTCAGACTACAACTCATGCACTGCTGAGACCCACTAATGATAAAGATAACAGGCTTAAGCTAACATTGTTGGTAAACAAAAAAAAAGATTGTGAGATAACAGATGAAGGGCTAAAGTCTCTGTTTTAACACTTGTAGCATGCTGTCTTCTGGTTACATTGCAGAAATCTGCTGACCGAGTCCCTTTAACCACCCAGCAATGGTTGAACCTTTCCTGGATGCTTGTCCAAACTCACTATTTCTTTGTAATGTCCTGAATTCTTGGGAAAGTCAGAAAAACTCCAAATATGTTCAAGGTTAAGCTGTTTACAACAATATTTTCTGACCAGTTTCATGCATCATTTGGCATCGCAAGTGTAATCCCTCAAATTAAAGACCAGTTGTTCTGACATATCATTGTTTTACCAAAATATTCTTGCCAATAAGTGTGTAATCTTCTGACATATTTTTGCCCAATCAGAATCGTCTATAAATGGATGACCCTTTGACATAATTGGGACATTTTAGGAAAGATAGCCTTGTGTGTGTGTCTTTGAGTCTTCAACTCCTTGAGTATATTCATGCCGATTAACTCTACCTGAGAGAGAACTTAACAGTCATCTGCCATCAAAAGCACAATGCAAAAAAAGTATTTGCTGATTGTATAGCTTTCTAGCAATTCCAAAAAAAGTAATACATCTGTATCTTTATGTATTTAACATCATACATGTGCATTAGTGGCAAACATTTCAGAAGAAGGGTTAATAAACCTTCAACTGAGTTCCTCATCACATTCTTTCTAATCAATGGGCGTTGTTGAGATTTCCAGTTGGTTGAGAGCTGTCAGTTTCTATCGGAGCTAATAAGTAGTTGTAATGGAAGCATTGGGGACACCCAATACCACCTCTCCATATATTCTCAGAAGCTCCCTGTGGTAAGAGATAAAGGATTAAAAATCCTTGCTTCAGATGACTGACAGGTAATCAAGTAGACCAGCGAGTGCATAGGTAATCAATGTGATGCAATACACGTAGGAAAACGGGCTGACTTTGTTTACGAAGGGGATTTCTCCTCCTGATTTTTCTTTGAAGCGCAGATCACTGAGAAGTCAGACATTTACAGCTGTAATATTCTTATCTATATTTTATTAACTGCATGCTATAGAGCAGACGTGAGTCTCTTTGATGAAGGTGAAATAAAGCTGGGAGCAAAAGCAAGGAGGGAAATTAACTCTGTGTGATTGCAAATCAAGATACCATTAACGTTACTTTCACAGTATTATGATTCTCAATAGACATATATATATATATATATATATAGTATGGTGCAAAAGTTTTAGGCAGGTGTACTAAAGAGACTGCAAAGTCAGCATTGTTTCAAAATTAGAAGTGTTAATAGTTTACTTTTTATCAACTCATAAAATGCAAAGGGAATGAACAAAACAGAAATAGAAATGAAACCAATACTTGGTGTGACCACCCTTTGCCTTCAAAACAGCATCAATTCTTATACGCACATAATTTTGAAGGAACTTGGCCGGTAGGTTGCTCAAAATAACTTAAAGAACTACCCAAAGATTTTCTGTGTATGAGGCTTGTGCAAATCCTTCTGTATCTTCATGTAATCCCAGACAGACTCGATATTTTGAGTCTCTGTAGATACCAAATTGTCACTTCCAGGACTCTTCATTCTCTTTAATGCTGAGGATAGTCCTTAATGACACTGTATGTTTGGATCTAATACCGGAACCAGAAGACTGTTGTGGTTATCTTCGCGATGCTTTGGAATGATGAAATAGCCAATACACTGGTTGTAGATGAAAGGTAGTTTATTTCAACGCGTTTCTATGTGATCCTCACTTCGGTACTATCCAGTTGCAGTAGGGTGTGACTGCTCTCATTTTAACCCACTTAACGTCAATGCAGGCACACCCTACTGCAATTGGATAGTAGAGAAGTGAGGATCACATCGAAACGCGTTGAAATAAATCACCTTTTATCTTCAACCAGTGTATTGGCTATTTCATCATTCCACAGCAGAGCAGAGATAACCAAATCATTTTTCTGGTTCCATTTTTGGATCTTCTACAGACTTAGGGCTCGTGGTTTCTACAGCAGCTGTTTTACAGGCTCAATTCAAGGTTGTGTTAGACACAATCTCATAAGATAAGAGGACCCTTCACTTGTTTCATTTTAAGTTACAACAGATAAGACCCTATTGCACTAAGTTTGTCCTCAGTATATTGCTATTGTATGTTTGGGGTCGTAGTTTTGTTGCAGAATTAATTTGGAACAAATCAGATGCCTCCCCCATGATAACATTGTATGATGGCTAGGCATCCACCTGTATTTCTCAACATTAAGGACACCATAAATCCTGACCAAATCCTCATCTCCATTAGCTGAAATTGATCCCCAAACATACAATGAACCTCCACCATGCTTCACTGTTGCGTGCAGGCACTCATCGTTTTATCAGCATTCATCCCTTTGGCATACAGACTGCCTTCTACTACAGCCAAATATTTCACATACTGACTCATTAGTCCAGAGACCCTGTTGTCATTTTCCTGCACCCCAATTCCTATGTTTCTGTGCATAGTTGAATTGCTTGGCCTTGTTTCCATGTCACAGGTATGGATGTTTTAGCCATAATTCCTCTAAGAAGACCACTTCTGGCCAGAAGTCTCCAAACAGTAGCTGGTTCCCACTAGTTTCTGTCAATTCTGAGCTGATGGCACTGCTGGAGTAATCATGGTGTGCCTAACATCTGCTGCACTGTTCCCTTAGCCATCCACTGAGCCCTCGACGTTGCCCACTTTTTGGTGTCCTCTTTTAACTTTATTTATTAAAACTGTCTAAAAAACATGTTTTACTGTTTTTGTTGCCCTTAGTAATGAGAAGTTAGGACATATTTTTTTACATTTTAATTGATTGCTATGGGCAACAAACAGTTTTTCTCATAAATAGCTTTGAAAAATCTGCCCCAATGTCTGAGTATTCTGCATTAACAGAACTAATGCCAGATTATTTAAAAAGTGGAAACATGGTAATTATGTAATTAACATGTTTAATCTTATAATCTCAGAATTGGTTTTCTCTGCTTAACCTCTTGCTACTGATCTTATGAGTTTCCAGAATATCTTACATTTTTGGTTTTATAGTCAAAATAACTCTCCAGGCAAAACTAATACACTGTGTTATGCGCATTCAGAACCTGAAGATTCAAAGAACATCAGAGAGAGAATTGCTGTGTCATGTACTACCCCCTCAGGGCTTGCTTTAGGCCTAAAATAATGTATCAGTTCTTCCTGGAGTGGACCGTTAAGATAACCCATTTGTTGATTCCTGTAGTAATGTTGGTATTTATATATACTAAAGCAATGTACGGGATTCTTTGAAACTTTCAAAAATGTGTTTTTGACATCTTAGAACTTCTACAATAGCGTTAAAGTGGATTTTTAGTTTCAACGGTGTGTGGTACCAATGACATGATGAACCCGTACACCTCCGAAGACATCTACATGATCAGCAAGTAATAAAGTAGAACATGTGCATGATACTTTCCAACTGTGTGGTGTCTGGACAGACGTATGAGGTCACAATATCACTAGCGTCGCTCACCTCCACTGCAGAAGCATCGGATAACCTGTTTTACTGAGGCAATGGTTGCACCTAGGTTTTTTTTTTTTCTAAAAAGATGCAAAGCCCAGATAAGAAAATACCAGTATGTTATATGGCAATAATAGGTGGAAAGTGAGAGAACCTTTTTCCTGGAACCTATGAGAAGAATCACAACAACACTGTGAACAAGAGATCCTCCATTCACTGACAAAAAATGCGCAGATTTTGAAAAATCAAAACATATAGTATAATTAAAAGATACCTAAAGCTTTATTATATTACAATTAATCTTATAGTTGTGGACAAATATATTTTTGTGATTGTAAAGGGGTTGTCTATTGAAAAGAAGCTCTCAACTATCTCAGGATAGGCATTAGCTTGTTGATTGGTGGGTCTCACCACTGGGACAAGAAGGTAGATCGGCAAATTTTTATACCCAACAGGGAACTTTCATCCCATGACAAAATGGCTTGCCAGGTTGTACAAGTGCATCTCACTAAATTAGAAAATCATCAAAGAGTTAATTTATTTCAGTAACTCAATAAAAAAAGGGAAACACATATATAGAGTCATTACAAACAGAGTGATCTACTTCAAGTGTATATTTCTGTTAATGTTGATGATTATGGCTTACAGCCAATGAAAACCCAAAAATTATCTCAGAAATTTAGAATAAATACCACAAAACACCTGCAAAGGCTTCTTAAACATTTAAAATGGTCCCTAAAGGGTGCTTTAAACGCTGTAACATCGCTAACGATATATCGTCGCGGTCACGGTGTTTGTGACGCACGTCCGGCGTCGTTAGCAACATCACAGCATGTGACATCTGGGAGCGACGATTAACTATTGCAAAAACAGCAAAAATCGTTGATCGTTGACACATCGCTTCTTTTCATAATGTCATTGGTGGTGCATGCCGCTGGTTGTTCGTCGTTCCTGCGGCACCACACATCACTGTGTGTGACACCGCAGGAACGACGAACATCATCCTACCTGCGTCCACTGGAAAAGAAGGAAGGAAGTAGGTGGGCAGCATGTTCCGGCCGCTCATCTCCGCCCCTCCTCTGCTATTGGGTGGCCATTTTGTGACACCACAGTGACATCGCTGTGACGCCGAATGTACCTCCCCCTTGAACGAGGGATTGTTCGGTAGTCACAGCCATGTCGCTCAACAGGTATGTGCATGTGACGCTGTTGTAGCGATATTGTTCGCTACGGCAGCGATCACCACATGTCGCTCGAACGACGGGGGTGGGTGCTATTGCGCACGACATCGCTAGCAATCGCTAGCGATGTCGCAGCGTGTAAAGCACCCTTAAGTCTGGCTCAGTAGCCTACACAATCATGGGGAAGACTGCTGACTTTACAGATGTCCAGAAGGCAGTCATTGACACACTCCACAAGGAGGGTAAGCCACAAAATGTCATTACTATAGAAGCTGGCTGTTCACAAAGTGCTGTATCCAATCATATTAATGAAATGTTGAGTGGAAGGAAAAAGTGTGGTAGAAAAAGGTACACAAGCAACTGGAATAACCACAATCTTGATAGGATTATTAAGAAAAGGCCATTCAAAAATTTGGGGGAGACTCACAAGGATTGGACTGCTGCTGGAGTCAGTGCTTCAAGAGCCACCACACACAGACGTATCCAGGACATGGGCTACAAGTGTCGCATTCCTTGTATCAAGCCACTCATGACCAATAGACAGCACCAGAAGCGTCAACCTGGGCCAAGGAGAAAAAGAACTGGACTGTTGCTCAGTATGCCTCTTTGCATTGGCCAATGTAACGTTAGCAACATGCACTTAATGAAAGTCTACCATATTGGTGTGTGGCAAAGGGAACAATTGGCACATCTTGACCATCACATGTCTTTTATAAGAAGAAGATGCTACATACATCGCAAGACTCCAGTTGATTAAAACTTCAATACAAACTTAATTTGAGGGTCACATCTGTTAGCAGCATGAGCAGGATGGATCACTATACTGCATGTGACAGTTAATTATCTCTCCCTGTCATGTTGCTGAAGTTGCTGTTTATTGGTCTACATGCTAAAAAGTGTCTGAACTTATCTGTTATATTATGCAAATTGAAGTACTTTTTTGCTGAATCAAATTAAGTGAAATGTACATAGACCATTGGCATATTAATTAGAACCTCACAAGCTCACAATTACCAAACTAGAAATCATTTCTCCCTTTTCATCTCTAGAGAAATAATTAGACTCTCACTTTTCTGAAGTAGAAGTGTTTTAATAATGCCAGAATTTAACTGGTGACTGCAAAATAACTGATACTGGCAAACATGCCAGGTTTTTATTTTATGTGCCCAAGAGTAGATTAGTGACTAGATATACATGGCGGGACCTTAATTATCTCTTATTAGCTCCGTTTGACCTTTTATACTCACTGCTATGATCCGTGAAAATGGTCGTTTTTGGCAGCCTTTATCATGCGTGTAAGACACTGGAAAATATTCCAGGAGCGACACCTGGGTCTTATTTCCTCAGAGGATGGCCGTCTGAATATCATCCTCTTTTATCTCTAGAAGCCAAATTCAATTTTTGGATAGCTGCTCTGTTTGTTCATAGGCCATAGTCACAGTGTTGTATATCAGGGATGCCCAACCTCTTCTGATTCGAGGGCCATATTGTTATACTGAATCACTCCTAAGGGCTGCAATACCTGTAAAAGGGGTATTACCCTCTGAGACATTTATGGCACAGCAAAGGTATATGCCATGAATGTAAAAATATAGGTAAAAGTCCAGAAAATGGAGAGAAAAGAAAAGACAAAATGATCAGCTCACTAAGAGTTTGTTGAATGTCCAAACAGTCACTGTGTTGCTCCGGACGAATTACAGGTGCACGTAAATGCATGGCTGACTTCCACGGGAACTAGACAAAGAAAAATGTTTATCCAGCACCAATATGGATAAAACGCTCAAATTTATTGAAACATCATAAAACACAGGCAACTGACGTGTTTCTGACTTCAGTCCTTAGTTGTAGGTACCTACAACTAAGGTCTGACGTCCAAAGCGTGTTAGCTGTCCTGTTTTATCATGTTTTAAAAAACATTTTCAATAAATTTGAGAGTTTTATCCATATTGGTGCTGAACAAACATTTTTATTTGTCCAAAAAATGGAGCCTTCATCTATGGAAAGTATTATAGTTCCTTCTTCATTTAGCACTCCAGAGAGAAGAAGGCCATGAGCACATGGGGCTGTGGATTATAAACTCAATGACATAAACTAACAAGGAGAGACCACATACATTGATAGCCACCTGTAACTTTTATTCATTTTACTGTAGGGCCAGACTCATTTTCTTAATGTTTATAAAACGTCAGGGTAGAGAGCTGGGTGTATGCCACGCTGTCATCAGAAAGTCCAGATGTTGACTATTTCAAACGTCTTTTATTCAGGTCGACGCGTTTCAGAGAACTCAGTCTCCTTCATCAGGACAATAAAGTAAAACCAACAAACATGATTGTTGGTTTTAATTTAATGTCCTGATGAAGGAGACTGAGTTCTCTAAAATGCATCGACCTAAATGAAAGTAATTTGAAATAGTCAACATCTGGACTGTCTGGTGACAGCATGGCATACACCCGGTTTCTCTACCCTAATGGTTTATCCTCTTTCCTGAAGCTGCTGCTGTCACCATCTCTGATGCGTATTTAGGAGTTGTGACTGGCATAACCCTAATAGATGAGTGCATTCACCTAGCTTTATCTGTCACCTTACCTGGTTAAACCCTCTTTTTGCTTTCATCCGCAGTTTGTATATTTCTTAATATTTATTGGAAACACAGATGACTAGATACCACACTTCTATTCTCTGATTGTAAAACTACATTTAAGTCGCAGCAAACAAGCAATCATGTCTGTGACCAGATAGTCACCAAGAATGGCATTGTGTGCCACATGTGGTCCTCGGGCCCCCGGTTGTGCACCCTTGCCTCATATCATCCTGTAATGAAATCAGATCTAATTCCGCCATACTTTTATCATTTCATTCGGCATCATAATTAAAGAGAACCTGTCAAAACAATTTAGTAATATAAAGATATGGGTTTAATAGCACTGTAATACTGATTACATTGATACATTTGATCAAGAAATCTGCTTTATTTTTCTTCTTTAATCAACATGTGAAGTTTTATACTAATGAGGTTTTCTCCTCCCTATCTGTGATTCCCCGATGCCTCTGCCTGCCTCTGGTCTTTGAATGACAGAACACTGCTGAGATTTCTAACAGAAGAGACAAGTCATTCAGAGACTGGAGGCAGGCGAAGGGGCCGGGGAATCACAGACAGGGAGGAGAAATCCAGTGCACCAAAATTTAATAAACAGATTAAGAAGAACCACAAAGCAGATTTCTGCACCAATTATATAAATTTGATTAGTTTTACAGTGACGTTATAGCCATGTCTTTACTTTTCACTACAAAAACATGCTGCGGTTGCTCGTTAAGGTTTTTTTTGCATAAACATTCAACATTTGTTCACAGCATACATTATAAATGTATGACTACTGCAAGTCTGAACCCTGTAACCACCACAGACTACAAGAAATGACCATGCACCCCATTCACTGTCTATGCGAGTGCATGCACACTAACACTGCCATAGCCCCATAGTAGTGAATAAAGCATGGGTCATGACCATGCATAATCACTCCCAAAGATAACTTTATCACCCACATTATCAATAACAAGGTGATTAGACACCCAATGATCATACATCCTACATCACTTATCCTGTGGGCCAACCTTCTAAAACAAGGTTATAGCATAGAGCAAGCATCTCAGATGCAATCTGTGCATAGCTCTGCATGGAGGGGGGGGGGTTATCATCTATGAAAATATTTCTATGCATCAAAAATATATAGAAAGTTACATAATCTGTAAACAAATGCCGAATGACTACAGATTCAACGATTGTTAACAATATGAATACCAACGCTTTATATTACATTTATATTATATGACAGTACCCTTCAATATATAAATAATATGAAATGCTTACAATAGACAGGTGTACCATTGCCTGATGACATTGGGCCTTCAGAATGAAATGAGCTTTCGCACATATTTCACCAGTAAATGTAATACCCACATGTGAAGCAGAAAATGTAGTTGTCTATATAAAAGAGCAAGGTACAAGCCCATGGGCTTCTGTTTGACTGTAATATGGGTCAGCATTGTCTAAATCTATATTATGGAGTATTTCGATAGCTGCGGGTCCATACTGCACCTCTACAACCATTTGATTTACTGTGCATGGTATGTGAGATAATGCTCCATGGCACGTTCTATTATTTTGGTATACCTTAGGGAGACTATGATGCTGTTCGCAGGCACCATATGGTATCACAAGTACTTATGTGTCTCCAAACGTCATGTGCTATCTCCGGTATTTTCACATGACTTGGTTGTGTACATGAGGCCCCCAACATCAAACAGCAGAGGAGCGACTCCATTTTTAGGACCCCACTACATTTAATAATGCTTCACTGTATGAAAATGTAGTGAAAATCAAACCGGTCCTAATTAGCTTTTTAGCAGTGGAGCATGTACTATAGTCACTGCACTATTAACATAATATGAGCACTTACTCTTGACACATACAAGCATAGATTAACCAATAGGCATTCCATTGATGATATAAAATAGCACCGAGGCTAATGACCTTCCATTTACACCCACCAGTCATTGTCGTCAACAACAGTGATTGCATAGCCTGCGTGTTTTGTATTGTGTAACAGTAGTCCTGTGCATTGTATACCTTTTCTATATTAACTAGTTCAATCATTTACAGTAATAGCAGCAGAGACAAGGTGCTCACCTCGCCCTCTGACCTACAGCTGTAATGTTTCCTTTCATATTATCAATCTGGGAATGAATACTGATCATTGTCAAGTGCATTAGGCCAGAATCACAAATGCACTTTCTGATGCATTTCTATTGTGGTGAGCAAAATATAAGATCAAAAGAAAAAGAAAAGTAGAAAGAAAAGGTACAATCAACTGCTTTTCTTTATGA